>NW_024092366.1:0-17596 GCF_014356525.2 Nilaparvata lugens | reverse complement strand
ATCTTCATTGTTGGTGGTCTGAAGGAAAACCAGCAGGATTCTAAGTTCTGAATGAAGCTCAAAATTATATTTTTGGGCTATGCCTGTTGTTCTATCCCGATCATATTCATATGATTTGTAATTGTATCAGCTAATAAATTTATTAATGAATAAAGCTCACACTTTGAATTTGTGCATCATATTTCGGATAATGATTGAGAGAGATGAGCGGGAGACTTCAGTTTGAAATTTTAAATTTTTTCTTTTTTAATTTTCGTAGTTCATAATTTAGTGGTGGCTGCACTGCTAATCACATTTGGAGAAAGACAGTGGCTATAATCAAATTCAAATTTATTTGGTCAATCAAACAAATTACAGTTTCAAGAAAAAAAAATACATCACAGGAAATATAATCAGAAAACTTCTTAATGAACAAAAAATAAATAGAATTGATCATATACATGAGCTCAGTTTATCAAGAATGTATGAATAGGAAAATATATATAAATGGATACAATGATATTCATACTTTTAAAAATGATTCGACAATTTTTACTGAGGCGCAAAAAAAATATATATAATTTTCCGTCGTGCAGTATGATATTCATGATTAATAGCCAGCTAGTTGATTGTTCTTGATACTCTCCCAGTTAGAAAAGTAATCAGAGTATTCTTAGTCTGTGATCAATATTCTTAGTTTGTGTTTGAATAGTCTTGAATTCAACAATACTAGATTTTTATAAATTCCAGGATTATTAGCGGAACAAATTCTACCTATTATACAAGTTTGAAACAGGATTTCCCAGAATATTTCCATATATATTGAATTCAATTTAATAGTCTTCAATTTCAAATACTACATTTTTATAATTTCAGGATTATTAGCAGAACAAATTCTACCTATTCAAGTTTAAAACAGGAGTTCCCAGAATATTTCATATGATTGAATTTGAAGAAGGTACCCTTTACCTTTTACGACATAATGTAGTGGCAAGGTAGATGAATCTATCTAGGCCTATCTTCCTACCTACCTGCCTTGACATACCCAGTACCTTGTAGGCCTCCTGTTGTATTGACAGAGAGGTAACCTATATGTAGGTACCGTACAGAATAGAACCCTCTGAGCTATAGCCATCTTTAGTGTAACTATAGTTCATTCTAGAAGAGCTATTAGAATGGCCATGACTGCGCTCAATAACAACACACAGATTATGTTATTTTGGATTTTAGTTAAGTGATAAAGTACATAGCCTGTTAAATTTTAATTATGATTAAATGTCACAAAACTATCAGAGCAGGCTTTTTCGTAAAAAAGTCTATATATTGGTTCTCATGCATTCAATCATAATTAACGGGCTTTTGTGCAACTGGGGCACAATCCAATTAGAGGCACATTAATCTCAACTTGCTTTCTTGGGGAAACTCTCTCGGGTTCTATGAGTTGTCATATTTTCTAGTGCATCTTGTCAAATTTAAAGTTTTCTCTACTTCTGATGAAATCAATCCAGCATGAGAAATGACGAAACAATAACTTCTGCTGGGTTTATCTATTGTTTCCAATTTTAAATGAAAACAACTTGATATTGTCTTATTTCTAAGATATATTTCTTATACTTTGGTAAAATATTTAAAAAAAATAACTTAGTAGTGATTGAACCACCCAAGAATAGAGAGCATTGGAATCCAGCCCAGCAGTGTCAACATAGATTTCATTCTCATGAATAGATCCAAGATTTTTGAAAACTTTAATTTTGATAAGAAAATCTCAAATTTCCCAAATAAGAATCAAAAGTGGTATTTTTCAAAGAACTATTTTTTTTTTCATTCTCATATATTATTTTATTCCCATATTTTTATTTTTCATTATCAATGAATATTTAAAACTTGGGCTATGTTTAGATAATGAGAAGAAATTCATGAAGAAATAGGAATGAAATCTACGACCTGAGAATGATACTTATCGGAATTGCAGAGTCTAACCAACTGCTTAAAACAGTAATGAACATAAAAACACTTCACTCACATGGACTACTTTTTAACAAATTAATAAAAAACAATATAAAAATCTTGTAGTACCCTTTATGTTTTATTTTTTACAAGTTTTTTATATTGTTTTTTTTTAGTAATGAACATGTCCACTAACTTGTCTCTTGTCTGGTTCAGCTTGACAAACAAATTTGATTTGATGCTGCATCAAATACGTATTTATTATACTGTACAATACACATTGCAAACAACCTGACATGAGATAACAAAACAACTTTGATAAAAAATATAGGTATAGGCCTATGTGATAGGTACCTTAATAAAAACACTCTCACTACATCACTTTCAGGTTCTTAACTTTTTGTAAAGGTTGTGTAAGTATTACTATATTTACAAAGAAATAACAATAGTTTTCCTGTGTGTCGTTTCTGATCGTTGAACAGAAATTGTGTTGGATTTTGATTGGTGGAATGAAATCTTTTCGTAATTGTCCAGCAACGTGCTAGCTTGAGCTTGTTCTTCTTCGGTCTTTTCTTTGTAAACCACATTCCTTTCTCGATTAAGTCGGAATCTCAACTGCTAGCCACGGTCCCAGCTGAAAAAATTAACGATAATAATCAATAAACAATTATCAAAACGATAACGTTTTGAGTTCGATTATCTCCTACTATATGGCTAAAGGGAGGAATTGGCTAAATGTAATGTTTGACGCAACTGAACTACTGAACTGATTAACATGAAATTTGGATAAAAAAGTTTTAATTTTACCGAGGATAGTTATAATATATTCATAATCATAACATATTATGCTTATTTCCATTAATCTATAATGATAACAGCTGAAAATTTGAAAATTATTGGTGAACAAGAATTCCATAAAATGGCGATTTTGCAATGCATCACGAGATTGTGTCATGACCTGTATTTATAGACCTTGCTATCAGCTAACTGCAGTAGCGATTCAATTTGTGTAACTCAAAGTTAGTTTGAAAAAGTAAGATTATAAACATATGGCTGCCGTTTTAACTGAGATAGCTAGAGTTAGCGGACTCAAACCTGCGCTATCTGCTATCTCGTCTGTTAATTTTTTTCTAACGTACCACTATAGCATTGAGTTAACACAGACTTAGCAAATAGCTGGAGTTAGCGAATAGCTCGACTTAGCCAGCTAACTCCAACATTGTGAATACCCCTAATAATGAAAAATAATAACCTTGGTTTATTGATAGGAATATAATTGTAAAAGTGGTTGATCAAAATATCAAAATATTTTTAAAAATTCTTTCAAATTTCCAAATTCGAAATCCTTTTGTACATCTATAACTCTAGTGGCCGGTTTCATCAAGCTCGGTCAAGACATGTGATGAAAATAATGTATTGATCAAATGGTCAAATAAGATGTGTGGTGATACAACGTGTGCGATGGAACATACGAGTATTATTCCTCGTATTATGACCACTATGGCGATAGTTACTATCTATAATTCCAATGCACATTTTTTAAATTATTGTACCCGGCTTGATCATGACCGAGCTTGGTGAAATCAGGCATATATATTTTATCTTATAAAGAATGAGAAGCAGGGTATGCGACTTGGTTGTCTATTGATTGTAATTATTTATTTATACATAATTTTTACAAAGAAGCACTGTTCGGGAGAGAAAAACTTAGGATACTCCTTGTACTATCTCTCTCCCAAATTTTAAAAGTTCGAAATAGGGTTATGATATGATATGATCAATTACTTTGGATTATAAATAAGTCAGACCTTTTTCTTTCATGTTTTATACGAATTACAATGAATAACCTTATAGCATACTTACTCCTAGAGCCATTGCATGGGCGATACCGAATTTTGGCACGTTTCTAGCCCAGAGAGGTTTGAAATGATCAGACAAGCAAATTTTTCCACCTCTGTACATCTTTGCTGTTTTTCCATCGAGTTCTGGTATTGCTATTTCTGGTGCTGTGCCGGGAAATGTGACTGGTATCTGCGAAAAACACATAATATGTAAAAATGGGCTCTGAGGAATACAGATTGAGCTTATAATAGCAAGAAATTTAAATTACTCAACAATTTGAGTTCTTACAGCAACTGCTTCAGCCTACGGCGACCGGACCCTTATAAAAACTGCCGGTGTTTGTGATGCACACATTGCAAATCAGCTCTGATAATGAATGATACTGACTATGTTGTAGACACAGAATTTGCGTTTAATCCTGTTTCTGAGCAGGACGTGGTAAGGTGTGTGACCGCACTAGGAGGTGGTTCGGCGCCTGGTTACGACCAGATCTTGGCCTGTCTTCTTAAAGATAATATCCATATAATCCTTGAACCACTCCTTCATTAAAATAGATCTGAGTATGACCAATGGAGTTTTTCCTGATATTTATAAGATTGCCAAAGTTTTTCCACTTTATAAATCAGGCTGTTTTTCAGATAAAAATAATTATAGACCGATTTAGGTTATACTTCTTTTGAATCACTCTGTATGGATAAATACTTCAATACAGAATATACAGAGAGACTATACAGTTTTCTCTAATTCAATTTTCAATACAATCATGGGGAGTTTCCAAGGTAGGAGAAGAATGATTACATTGAATGCACGTATGTGCGAGTACACGCTAAATAAAGACTGTCCAAGCTCGCAGATGGGAAACAAAATCTGGAAAAAGCCAGAGGATCACTCACACAGAATTGCTGGTGGCGTTCAGTGTGAGCAGTTACTGGCAAGTCACGACGTGTTTCTATGGCTATTTCCAGATTTTGCTTCTCATATGACTTGCAGAACGTCAGTGGTCGCCCTTATGGCTCCCTAGACTATAAACAGTTGGTTTTGACAATGCTCTTTCAATATTTATTAATTTCAAAACTTTCTCAACGTGTTTTATGTTATTATATACTGTTAAATAGTATATAATAACATAATACATGGAGGAGATTCCAAAAATACATACTGCAAATTTATTGTTAGAATTTATCATTTTTATGGGATAAAATAATCTACTCATGAATGGAATGAATATACCTTCTTTATTTGACTCATTTTTTGACATCTAGTTAGAATGAAAAGATAATGAGAGTTTAAATCAGAAGATGGAATATAAAATAGGAAGATAATACCTATACTTTGAAATTAGTCAACGTTCATTCTGTCATCCTCAAACTGTTCAAGGACTCAAACTGTTCAAGATTGTCTAGAGGACAGTCACAGCGAGGATTACATGAGCTGCCAACCTTGGAAAACGAAAATTCCCAAAGCTACATACAAAAGTTACAATTGTGCGGCAATTTGCCGCGGGCGCGACTACTCGCGTGTTAAAAAAAAGTTTTTATGTTTATTATCAACCTATAATTCTCAAGAGAAATGAATAGACTTACATCAAATTCGATGTCGAATTCGTACTTGAGCATGTTTTGAATGAACCAGCATTTGCCGAACCAGCGAGTGCCTTCTTTGTTTGACTCCAATCTGAACCAGTCATTATCAGCTGCCTTGTTGTTCTGCACATACTGCAAAACAAAATAATAGTCATTGAAAATGAGCTCAACAATAGGTCAATTGAATAAAACCAGGCAATTGCTGGTTTCAAGTAATTTTCAAGCAAATGCTAGGATTCGAGTCAGCTGTATAATCCTATTGGTACAGCTTGAGCCAATGACTAGTTGCCAGTCACTAGATTCTAGTTTTTATTCAATCGACCCATTTTAAAGTATGATTATGGTAACGTATAAATTTGACAACCCCATAATTATTACCAATGGCCAATCAAAGCTTGAACTGAATTTAATCAGCAGGTGGCTTAAAATCATAATGAACTGCATTATAACAAACGAGACGTGATATTTGAAATTTGAAATTCATTTGAAAAAAATTCATACATTACAAAAATTTGAAATGGACAAGTCTAACAGAAACACAATTTCTTAAACTGAGAAATAACATAAAATAGAACTTGACCAATCATGAAAACTTGAGATAAAAGTAGAATTTTTTAGGCGCTACCAGCAAAAGAAAAAAACATATTGCCCGCTGGTGGGAGTATTTGTATGAATAAATAAAAACAATAACTTGAAAAAGTATCAAACTAGAAAGAATAAATATAGTAAATATATAGATAGCTTTAAAACGATGAAGAACAAAATTGAATGAGAAAAAAAAACAACAAATCAAATTGACATTACCACCATTCTGCTCTCAGTGAAAAAAAAAGAACATCTCCTCAATCCAACTATCAATCATTCTATCTCGGATTTTTAATTCAAAATCAAATGGTAAAATATTTATAAATCTAGTGCTCATATACATGATCTGTCTTCTTATAAAGCTCAACCTAGAATCATTAATAATATATTTCAAAGATGTGTCAGGTCTCAAGTTATAGAACGGTTTATCAGTTCTGATAAATGTTTCTTTTTTTAACAATATGTTTAAGAAGTCTTTGAAATAAAGTTGCCTTATTGTCATTACATTGAATACAACAAAGAGGGATTGACTTGAATATAACCTAAGTTTTTTTTTAAATTGTCTTAATTATGTACTTTTGAATTAAACATAAATTAAGAAGGTGAGTATCATACGCTCCACCCCATACAACTAAATCTTATTAAATTAAAGACTGTACAAAAGCGTAGTATATCATCCTAAGACTTTCCAAGTTAAAAATGTTGTTAATTTTGTAAAATATATATAGTTTGCATATTTTAGTTTATTGCAAAGGAAAGTTATGTGTGGATTCCACCTTAAATATTCATCTATTATTACACCCAGATATTTAATTTTATTAACTTTTTCAATAGATGGGCAGTCACAGGTAAGAGTGTCTGTACAGTTCAAATGCAGCTTCATTCTAAATTCTGCATTAGATTGGCCTCCTGAATTTGCAGCAAAATTTATGAATTTGGTTTTAGATATATTAAGACTAAGGGTATTTGAGTCCAACCATTTTTTGACTATATTCATGTCATCCTCAGCAACTTTAAACATCCGTCCAACTCTCGTGCGAAAAAATGATGGCTGTATCATCAGCAAAAAAAAACTATTCTACTATTATCAAGACTGATTTTAAGGAGATCATTTACAAACAAAACAAATGAAGAATAATAAAAAAAAGCAAGAATGACAAAAGATAAGAAGATTCCTTTCAGTAGAACATTTCAAATATTATAAACCAGACGAATTATAAATTCTCCAAAACCTTCTAAAGAAGGTTTGACTGGAGGAGTCGAGTTTTACATTATATTAAAAAAAACCATAGAAATAGTACATTGATACAATCAATCTTGATACAATCAAAATTAATTGATACATTGATAATAATTCATTTAATTGTATTGTGTAGCAATAAAATAATAAAACAAAGGGATTTCAGTTGTTGCTTATCACAAACAATAATACACAAGAAAAAATATATATAAAAAAAGAAAGAATTTATGAAAATCATTCAAATTCACTCAAATTATTTAACAGAAAGTGTTTCATCTTATTCTTAACAATTGAAATTCTATCCAGACCAATTAAATCATCTGGCAACTCATTGAAAATAGTTGGTACAACATAAATAAGTTCACATTTACCATGATAATTATTGTATTCGGGCACAATAAACCTCTTATAAGCAGCACCTTGTCTTCGCTCATGCAAAATTCTACTTGACATTTTAAAGTTATTAGAAAAATAATTATTTAATAAGATATCATATCTGAAAAGCTCGTTACAGGAAGAATGCTATATTTTTTAAACAAATTTGGCTTAGGGTAACTCTCTTGTTTTGAATGAACTATTTTCAGCAAGGAATTTTGTAATCTCTTAACTCTATCAATTTCATAGCCACTTGCATTACCCCAAACATTGACACCGTATCTTACTACGGATTCAGCTAGGGCTTTATAAACAACTAACAATGTCTTCTTTGAGACAGATCGCTGTAAGTTATATAAACCAAATAGACATGAGCGAAGACGCTGGCATACACTATCAATGTGAGGACCCCACTTTAAACAATCATCAATGAAAATACCTAGATACTTTTGAATTGTAACTTGTTTGACCTTTTCATTACAAGTACAAGGAGTTCCAAAGTTATTCTCATGTAGACAATTTAAGGAATGCATAGTAATATTAGTGGACTTTGAGGTTTGACGTGGCGGTCTCATATGCATACAAGTGGTTTTTTTAAAATTCAAAGTCAAGCCATTATCATGGATCCATCTTTGCATTCTATCAAAGTCTCTTTGTAGCAATATTCTTGCTTCATCAAAACTTGTGTGGCTGGCTACCATAACTGTGTCATCAGCATACTGAAATATCTTAGTTTCCTTTGAAACACCAACCATTGTGATTACTGACACCAGATAAAGCAATGGTCCAAGATTGGAACCTTGTGGCACACCAGAGGTGACAAATTCATGGCGACTGTAGGATTTTCCTACTTTAACAGTAACCTTTCGGTTATTCAAATAATCTATTAACCAGTTAATACTCGTCTTGACAAACCAATTTCACTCTTTTATTATTATTAATAAAAATCCTTTTTTATCCTTTTTATTATTATTAATAATAATAATAATAATAATAATACTGAGGGTGATGCCCACATAAGCTCTTAGGCTTGTGCGTGGGTAATGAGTGAGAGGGATGATGATGAGAGATGACAACTACTTTTTAGGTAGTCGGGACCGACGACTTATCGTCTCCTCCGAAAGACGGGGTGGCTGTATCTATTTGATTGTGCTATGGTCAATTTTTGCCCCGTTCGAGATTCGAACTCGGGTTCTCCTGATTATTAGACCGGCGTGTTATCACTTACTCCAACGAGCCACACAAAGAAAATAAATACTTAGTTAATTCATTTGAAGACCTTGCTCTTAAATCCAAATGACAATAGAAAATAAGCAAGATAGCGTTACAAACAAGTTATCATTAAAACATTATTCATAATTAGGCCTAGTTCTCAAGTAACTTTTCACAATTTCATCAAATTCACTAATATTGCTTCACTCTTTCAGCCTATTGAAGTGGCGTTGTGCTGAACGCTGGTACTAGAGAAAACTTCTATACTAGATTGTTTATTCTATGGCTGGTACTACCATACCCGCAATCTATGGAGGTGCATCCTAAGGATTTCGAGTTTATTAATGTTTGGTTGTTATGTATTGAACTTTTTTAGTTATTGCATATTAATAGTTTAATCGATGCCTAATTGTGTGTTAAAGCACATCAGTCCTAGTAACCATTTTTTTCCAAAAGGCAGGGAGGAAGGAAGTAATTGACTACTGTTAAAATACCTAGCCTATTAAAGAGGGGCTTACATTGTGCATGATTTTGGCTTGCAGTTACCTATGATTCGAGCAGCGAGTTATTGCAGATTTTTTATGTCCACAACCTCCTGTATAGAAGATATGGCAGATCATATAAGTAGCAGATGATCTGGATATAGAGAAAATTCTGAGAGTGATTGCCACATGATTTAGGTTACATCAGAGACAAGAATAATATAGTTATCTTACTTATCCTTCATCTATGGTTATATATACATTACTACATAGCACTCGGCACATTAGATTTGTGGCATGTTCCTAGTACTTTCTTTGAATTGGCAAATGTCTAGGATTTTTTTCACTGACAGTCGAGGCTTTGACAATTTGTCAATCAGTTTTAGAACGCCTTCCGCTGAAACCAACCTGAAAATAGGAGATTTTATCATTTATAGATAATCTCTCTTCTTTTTTCCATAAAGGATCGCACAGTAAATATACGCTTAGATATGAGCATAGCAAGTTAAACCTACCTTGTGTGAGACTTTATATACCGAACTGAGAGCCCAGCCATCGACATTGTCATGAATTCACGGCATGCATAGCCTGACTTTCAACACTGGATGCATACCCACTAAAATGTCTAGTGTTCCTCAAAAGTAAAATTGGCATCTACACAGACAATATTATTGCTTTATTCTACTCATGTTATGATATAACCTAACTCACCATAAATTACAATTTATTAATATACAACAATTCTGACCAAATTTATATAGAGAGGGGGTCTGGTACAATATAGTCTAACGTATTTTCTCGATACTTGATAGAACTAGAAAAACAAATTATAGAGGCAAAAAATACATTCAATATGGTAAGCCTATGTTTTTACTGAGATTACCTGAATCAAAGCTTGATACTCCTCTTTTAGTCGTTTTGGCCATAAATCTTTATCCCTAGGTCCAGCTTTTGTTTTGAGAAGAGGAATGGAGCTGAGTGTCTTCTTAGAAGAATCATCCATTTTTCTCAAATAAAAGCAATAAGCACATGAGCAAAAAGTTTACAAGAGAAGTAGTACAGATACTACAGAACCTAAAAATTAAAATCTGTCACAGAGTGAACACGCAGACGACGTCATTTTGTGACAGCTGATTCTTTATTTCACGACCAACTAAATAGTGGAAGCTCCACGTCAATCTTTTCATCGCCACATAATTTGGCGGGTAACTAAAAAACATTTAAAACTTTTTGAGGTTATGTTGTGATCAATCAATGTAGATTCATGTTGTAAATATTCATTTTCAGTTACCAGTTATAATGTTTAAAATTGCGTGATTTGAACTGTTTTCATACATGTGTACATATAAAATTATATTAAAGTAGAGTTCTTCTGAATGAATTATAGTATTCAATCAATACTAATGTTTAAAAGTTGATAAGTTATAACGATTTTAGTGTTTTGGCATGATAATATTTCATCAACAAAAATCTTACCATCTATATATGTTCAAGTAGATTATATTCATCAATCTGTTAAGCTATATCCACGCACTCTTTGAAAATGGATAAATCTTTGAAGTTTTCTGTCAATCCTCGTGTATTTTACGGTGAGACTGTACAGAGTTCAGCTTCCAGTTTGAAAGTTGCTAAGGAATCATCAACACAACCTGTTCCATACAAATTACGAAAACTGCTTGGCCCATCTTCAATTTGGAAAGTTTTTAAAAAACAGGCAGACGTTTTATCATTTGTCAATTCAAAAAAGTGTGAGCTAATGAGTTTTGTGTTTCAACAAAATACTGGTGAGAGACTCTTTTTGGCTGCCCATCCAAGCTGGTTGTGGTATCATGATTCGAATAAAAATTTAGATTCTAGAAGTTCTTATGAAATCATTCAAGAATTGACAGTTTGCAAACTATATTTTGATATAGAGTACAACAAAGACATTAATCCTTTCCATAATGGTGTCGAAATGTTGGAGATTTTTTTAAAAATTGTAAGTTTTTATATAAATAAACACTGGGGTATAAACTGCAATCGAAAAAATATTCTTGACATGGACTCCAGCACTAATAAAAAATTTAGTCGACATCTTATATTCCAGTTACCAAATGCAGTTTTTCGAGATAATTACAATGCGGGAAATTTTGTAAAATATGTTTGCAAAAACATACTAACGTTCATAAACAGCATAAATGAAGATGAAAGTGCACTACAAGCCTGTGAACTTGGTAAGTTTATAGCCGAATGCAATATCCAAAAACATCAGATGACAAATTTAATTGTCACCTACTCAAACGGTAAAACTGGTATATTCTGCGATCAGGGTGTTTATACAAGAAATAGACATTTCAGACTCTTCAAATCATCAAAGATAGGGAAACGAACTCCTCTAGTCTTGAGTGAACAAAACGAGTACAAATCGGAATGCATTGAGGAAGAGGTCTTCATGGATTCTCTCATAACCTTTATTACTAATGATAGTGACAGACTAAAGGTTCTTGAATTTCAAAGTGATGGCATAGAAGTCAACAGAGGATTGAAGGGGGAAAATATTCAGAAACATGTTGACAACGTGAAAGCTTCCCCATTTCCTAAGATTGATAGATTTATTGAATCTGCAGCCAGTCCCGGACGTATATGGCGTTCCCTTTATTTCCAAGCGCGAAATCTAATAGTTTATGATATACTTGGAAACAGATTTTGTGGGAATATTGGTAGACAGCATAAAAGGAACAACATTAAGATAATAGTTGATCTGTCAAATACCTGTTATTACCAAAAGTGTTATGATCCTGACTGTGTTGGTTACAAATCTATACCAGTGCCATTGCCATATGAAGTTCAGTTCCATATAGATGATGATCTTGATTGTGATTTGTCTCTCTTGGATCAATCAGAATGTAGCTTCACGGGTGAAGTTAATGACTATGGTTCTTTGTTCGATGATAATGATGAAGAGCTATCAGAGATTTTGGACACTATAGAAGACATTCCAGTTGAAAGTTTTTCAGATAATTTCTAATAAAGTAGACATCTTTCTGTTATCATATACCAAAGTCTATAAATAATAAAAATGTTAATGTACTCAGATTTTGTGAAATTTATGTTTTGAAATTATTTATTTCTCTTCCAATCATCTCAGTGAGTTTATTTATTTATTCCATACAAACATAGAAAAGTGCACAGGAAAATTTCAGTACGAGCCTTGATGACTTATCTGATAGTATAAAAGAACAATAAAAAAGAAAAATTCTAAGAAGTTTAAAAAAGTTCCTAGTATTTTCAAATTTCAAGACATGGGAATCCTCTAATTTAAAGTTAATTGATCATTTGAATGTATTTACAAAACCTCCATAGATCAATATAGGTAGCCTAATAGAAAGTCAAGTCTTACTTTTAAATAACTTATCAAAACTTCTGTTCTAATTAGATGTCATTGGATCCATAGTAAATAGTAAATTTCTTCCCGCAAGGGACTCCCCACCAACAAAAGCTATACGAATTTACTTTTTTATTGGATCCATAAATCTAAGGAAGAAGTTTTATAATGAAACATCACTTATATAAGTCAAACATTTATTAAATTGGATGAGTTTTATCAAATTATTTTAATTATCTCAACATAACCAACGATATGCCAGGTACAGAAGTATTTTCCACCACTTGGAAATGGACAGCATTATATTAAATTTGGGTATCCCGAACGATCTTGTTTTCACTCTGTAACAAGCGCTTCTTCAAGCTCACATGCTGCGCCTATTTTTGTCAATAATCAATAAACTTTGGCGCTTGTTTTAACGCTCATCCACAGTTATAGCCTACAGTACTAGAATAGTAACTATTGCTTGTGAAAGACAAGCTCGTATGACCATTATGGCAGTATGATATTCCAGTGGACTTTCAAGCAGCGTGAAAACAAGCTGCGTTTTCGCGTGGAAAAATACCCGTGTGGCCTGAGAATAAGTAAGTTGGCTATCAATACACCGGAAAACTAGATTTAAATAATTTTCCATCAAATAGCAGTAGGCTACATAATAATGTTATTAATAATAACTTGAGTAAAAATAATTACAACAGTAACAGGCCTACTATAATAACGGTCGCCACCAAAATTAATTCTGCAATCCACTTTGGGCTGTAGCTGTTTTAAAAATTGGTTTGGAACCTATATCACATTATCTTCTGGGTTCAATGTAAAACATGATTTTTTCGTGAGTATCCAAACGAGATTTAATGATTCCATGTAAACAGTAAATGCATACAGTAAATGAAAAATTAAATTAAGGACCATTAATGCACAATTACATTCAACACTAATCTATTATAACATGAAGTTATATAGTCTCATTTATCATAATGTGCATCTTTTTAAATTTTTAAACTAGCATCTGAACAATCTCCATTAAAAAATATGAGATGGTACATGGCCATATGGATAAATATTTGCTACTATATTTCCATGTAAAGGGCTTATAGTAGTACCAATATTAAAGATGAATGTTATATCTGACAGTGGCTATTTCAGCTCTTAGAATGAATAAGGACTATAAAAAAACAATATTTTCCAAGAAGTGTTATCATTGAAGATGTTTCTTTGCTTCTTAACTAAAATGACATTTATTGTGCAGCCCTTTTATGATTGAAGGTTTGTTTGCTTTGATTGTTAATAAACTTCTAAGAATAAGTCTTACAAGTTTATTCAAATTACTGTATCAATTTGAGTTTTCATTAGTAAAACTAATAACCATTAGTTCTCAACTATGACAAAACAATTATAAAAACTAATAATTCAAGTAAACACTTTCAACAATATCTGTAGTCAGGTAACCACATCACAAATGTATTCTTTAGCTGCAGTTGGCAAGGATAATGATGAGGGTTAAATGAATCTATAGATTCATGTTGGTTCTAAACCACCGGGTTTAGACTCATAAATTAGACTCTTCAAACTCATAAATCATATCCAGGGAATAAGTCGGCTCTTGAAGTCCAACGGGAGTAGCAGCAGCGCATTGCCTCAACTATCTGAGTGATATATATATATATTATATATATATTATATATATATATATATATATATATAGTCTAGACAAATGGTCGTTTTTCAGGAAACAGTCCCGAAAGAATTTTTCTCGACGGTTCTATAATTATGTTTTTGGGGCGCTGAATTCGAATCTAAAATTTTCTGACACGCCAGAGGGCGGCTTCACCCCCAAAACTCCCAAAAACCAAGAAAATTTAAGATTTTTTCAATTCTCCCATTCAATCTCGAAAACTTGCTTTTCTCAAGAAAAATCATTCTTGACAAATTTGAAGAGAATATAATTTCCAATAAATTGAGTGGTCGCGCAGGACTCTACCATTTTGGTTCCGGAGCTAAGAATTTTCAAAAAAGGGATATTTTTTAAGGGTTTTTCAAAATTATGCAAACTCACCACTTTCACCCTATGCAACTGAATCTGCTTCTAGAAATGATGAAAAACACCAATGATGAAACACGAAACACCAATCGCAAGTTCTATCATGTATCATACTCGATTTAGAGACTCTTGAATAACAGTAAAATCGCAAAAAAATGAGAAAATAAAAATCATAATTTTTTCAATTAGCTGTAATTTTTGAACAGTATTGATATCAGAAAAATGATTCATGGGAGTGAAAAGTGGAGAAAATTCTCTACTATTTAGACTACTTTTCGGATTTTTTACCTCAAGTGTTTCACAAGACATGTAACTTTGAATATGTAAATATTGGTCACTTAATTGGTCACAGTAGTCTAGTTGAAAGTCACTTTTCAGAAACTAGTCCCGAAAACTTCTTTTTAACGGTCTTTATGTATTTTGGGGCGCTGAATTCGAATCTGGAATTGTTTGACACATCAGAGGGCGGCTTCACCCCCAAAACCCCAAAAATTTAGATTTTTTTTCAAATTTTTCATTTAATCACAAAAACCTCGAGTTTTTCGAGAAAAATCATTCCTGGCAAAATTTAAGAGGATAAATTTCCAACAAATTGAGTGGTAACGCAGGACTCTACCATTTTTAGTTCCGGAGCTACGAATTTTCAAAAAATTGATTTTTTCATAATTATGTGAATCTACCACTTTTACCCTATACAACTTGAAAAAAATATAGGAGTCCTGCGTGACCGCACTCATTTCATTGGGAATTTTATTTTCTTTAATTTTGTCAAGAATGATTTTTCTCGAGAAACTCAAGGTTCTCGAGATTAAATGGAAAAATTGAATAATGTCCAAAATCTTGTGGGTTTTGGGGGTGAAGCCGCCCCTGGCATGTCAGCGAATTTCAGATTCGAATTCAGCGCCTCAAAATACTATAGAACCGTCAAGAAAAATTCGTTCAGAGCTGTTTCCTGAAAAACGACCATTTAACTGGACTATAGAGGGGGGGGGGTTGGAGGGGTATTTCCACCCCCGAAAATCTCGTTTTTTCAAATGCACATTTAATAGATGTTAAATGAACTTCATAATATAATATGAGCCGGACTATGTTTTTTTGGTTAGGAAGGCTTGAAAGAAAAGGTATTACAATTAAAAATTCATATTTTTGCTGTAGGACATGATTTTCTATTAATTTCTGGGTGTATTCCCCCTCCCTCCTCTACTAAATTCGAAAATTCCTAAGGAATCCTGTTCAGAATTAATTGTTCCTTCACGTGATGTGTGGTTTTTCATCATTACTAGGAAACGATTCAAGTTGTATAGGGTGAAAGTGGTGGGTTTGCATCATTTTGAAAAACCTATGACAAATAGCCTAAAATACATATAGAACTGTCGAGAAAAATTCTTTCGGGGCTGTTTCCTGAAAAACGACCATTTGACTGAACTAATACGGTACAGCTAAACTAAATAATAACAACTAAACTAACTAATAGCTAAACTGAACTGAAATCAGCGCAACCACGGAGCCAATAACAACTTTCCAATTAACATAATATACGGTATCAATTTTATAAATTTATTTATTATTTTCACAAGAAAGCACTGACAGGTATTCCAGGCAACGAATGCTCAAAAAAGGTATAGAGGGAAAAGTTTGGTATACGTTTAGTTTGGTAAAAGTTTAGTACACAATTTTTTGACCCCGCAGCTCTTTTAAAGATAGTATAAGGAGGTAAACATATCAAAAGTCCTTTCACTCCTACTCCCATTTGCTAAGTGCTAAGAGGGTGGGGGTGGTTTGAAAGTACCATATTTTGTTTTTTTGCACATATCTCGAACAATATGCGTCTCTCGGAAATTTTCGGAGATCATAAACGGTTTCGAGTTTTCCATAGGAGTTTTCTTTAAACATTCAGTATATCATTGGCTATGCTCTAATATGCGTTTTTTTCGCGATTTATGCCAAAATAGACAAGTTATCGAATTAAAAAAAATGTTCCTCTTTTATTTATGAACGATATGGGGAATAAATGTTTTGGTTTGCAAAGATACATTTTTTGAATTTAAAAAAAAGTTTATTAATATTGTAATATGGGGAATATTGAGAGGTTTGAATTGTAGTTTTTGTGCCTCTCTTTCAGGTTGTTGAACTGGTCAAAATTGAACTAAATTTTTCCAATATGAACTCTAGTGAACCTTGTTTTTAATTGTTAAAGAATTTATTCATGCCCAAACTAAGCACCTAAATTTCGTGTTGCCATAAAAGATTTGCTAACTTGCTTCTTATCCATCCAAATTATTGCAGTCTTCTAGCATTTCCGTAGTACTGGCTTGGATTTCGTAATGAAATCAATGCAAACGTATTTAGAAATGTATTTGAACCGTGCGACCCCACGACGTTTTAACCTGAAATTAGGCCGGGCGTTCCACGTGTTTTCTTGAAAATTGGAAAATTTGAGTGGAAGAGCGGCAGTTCTAAACGAGTCGTCACCGCGAGAAGATGTAGTCACAGAACAAGTCTCGGCCTCTAAATTAGGCTTCGGCCTATTTAGATGGAAAATATCCTTGATTTTATTTTGTATAGATTAGAAGCATGTAGTCTGAAAAATAGTACCGTAGTTAAAATGTAAACGTGAGTGATTGTGAGTGCCGATTTATTTGTTAAATGTTCGATTCCATGGTGAGTGCCAAAATTATTTTATAAGCTCGAATAGATTGACCAGATAAATTGACCGAGGCCCTAAATTTATTGTAGAGTGAGTTAGCAAATTCTTTTCTAAATATCAATTATGAATCATTGCGATACAGTCTCAATTTGAGAAATATTATTTGGAATTATTTTTTTAATGTAATTTCGAAACAAGTAATTGAATAAATAACCGGAGTGGTTACAGAGAAGATAACAACATTTCAACATGACCGATAATTGTATGTTTGAATACAACAATAAATCAATATCAGTAGC
>NW_024092365.1:0-15179 GCF_014356525.2 Nilaparvata lugens | reverse complement strand
TGAATTTTCCATTGGAGTTTTTTTATACATTCAGTATATCATTGGCTTTGTTCTAATATGCGTTTTTTAGCGATTAATGCCAAAATAAACAAGTTATCGAATTTGCAAAAAATGTTACTTTTTTATTTATGAACGAAATGGGGAATAAAATGTTTTAGTTTGGAAAGAATAATTTTTTAAAATTTCAAGAGAAGTTCTAATAATATAGTCGAAACCGTTTATGATCTGGAAAGAAAACGGAATCTGGAAAGTTAGCACTTCTACAACCCATAACTCGCTTATTATACCACTTGAAAATTTCAGTTGCCACTTTTTCTCACTCTTATAATGATCTTAACAATTATATTGAAAAAATATTATCCAATTCAAATAATAAAAAGTGTACCGAACAGCCTTAAACGAGGCCGCACCTTCACCGTCAAAAAGTAATCTGAACTAGTCGGTGACGGCGCGGGCAACAAACACGGTGACGGTGCTGGCGCGGTGCGGTAGTATGTGTCCCTGTAAAAAGTAACTGACCTGTAACTTGACCTGTAAAAAGGTTTGAAGAATACGTGTTTAAAATTTGAAACTGATTGATCAATTCTTATTAAGTTATTGCAGAGCATACAAACAGACGGACGACTTTGGCCCTCAGTAAGTCAAAAGTGAGAACTCGCTAACGCTCGTTCAATAAAAACCAACAATAATAATTTAACATTATATTTATTTTTAATGTATTATTATCAATTATACATGAGCAAAAAACATTACGGTACATCAACATTAATACCAGTAGGCCTATCACATAAATTTATACAGAACATGGATATTAATGAGTCATACACAGTCGATAAGAACTTCTATTGCTTATTAAGGATATTGGGGTGGCTTATTGGAGTAGGTGATAACGCGCTTAAAGGCAGAGGTGACGAACGATGCAGTCTGTGGTGCTTTGATCAATCGAGAAACTGTAACAGAAAAAAAATAAGTGGAAACAACAGAAAGTTAATTATGTAAGAAAGAAATAATCTATATATATATATATATATATATATATATATATATATATATAATATATATATATATATATATATGACTATGTGTTAATTTGTTACTTTGTTTGTTCCCTATAGACTTAAAAACTACTTGACAGAACGGCATGAAACTTTAGGAATATGTTGTGTGAATATTGGGGATGGTTTCTGAATAGAAATTTTGATAGGGGGACTAATAACAATTATTTATTAATCCATTCTACAGACCTATGTTTCCAAAATTGTCGGCCCAGCGGCTACCGATGAACGGGAAGATGATCATGATTGAAGATAATGTTGTGATAATATGATTTAGCATCTAAAGTTAACAGCTGTAATAGACTTATAAATTGTATACTGGTATTAATACGGTGGTTTGGAGTTGAAGTTTAGTTGATTGGTACCAGCTGAAGATAATGGTTCCTTAGAAGACCTATACAAATAATTATAACTCCCCTATCATTGAGAAACTGGAAAATGTTGGAAAAAATGATTCACCTCATGAAAGAGAGTTGTTCATATTGCATTCATTAATTACTGAAGAATGACAGAATAATTTACAATTTTTTGAATTTAGCTCAGCTTATATTCATCCTAAAATGGAAGATGGAAATAATATGGAATTCTGTGTGATTCATCGTATATCGCGTATTTTCTGGACCATCTACTGACAATCAACAACTATGAACGCATTAAATTCATCTTTGGAACACTGATTTACCTATCTATTTTATTTAATCCAACACTTTAATGATAGATATTACTACTAATTGATTGAGAAGGAATATGTTTTCGGAATAATAAATGCTGCATGACTAAGCACATAGGAAGTCCGTATTGAGATATAAATGAAAATATTGATTGTCAGATAAATTTAATGATTCAAAAAATAAAGTTAAGTGTGACATGCCTGATACCAATTACCTAGTGGAATATTTAACGCTCAACTATAACAATAATCTTACTGAATTAATTTTTCATGATGAGCTGTAAGAATTGAAATAGGCTTATAGGATGCAAGATTAGTATATTAGTATTAAAAATATAAATATGTGTTAGCTTGCTTGCATGATAATCTGTTGGCTAATTTAAGTTTTTTTTGTTTTGCTGTTTACTTGCTTTATTCATCAAAATATGACTAATTCAGAACGAAATAGTCTGACTGCAGACTTTAGTGTAATGGATGGTTTAATGTGGGTTGACGAATTCAAATTTCGAAAAAGCTACGTATCCCAGAAGGGACAAATCTCATATAGATGTACAAATAAGTTGTGTTCAATGACCATTATGACGGATGCTAGTGGACGAATTGTTTCCAGGAGTAGCGGTAAACACTCCCACCATCCTCCCAAAGAGAAAAATAGTAGAACTCCTGTTTTATTTATTTTTCATTTTATTTAAGGTTTAATGGCCTGTATCCGATTATACGGTAATGAATTTATACAGTGAAATATTTATTGGTAATGATCAGATATATAAAAATTTAGTTTATTCAATTTCCTGGATGGATAAAAAATATATTAATATTATGAGTAAGAGTAATTCAAACCTACAATTTATAAAGAGATAATTTACGATTCAATACAGTTTAATACAGCTAAGTTGGTTGATTATGGTTACTGATGAATGAATTCGCAACTAATAAGTTCAAATAGAGAGACAAGTACTAAATACTTTAGTAGACTTTAAGAGGTACAATACCGATTTTATTACTGATGTTATTAATGATGAGTTATTATTAGAAAGATTATTACGTATTAATTGAAAGAATAAATTAATAAAGTAAGTTATTAGGTTATGGACAAGATCTACGATGAAAAAATATTTCTAAAGGCATAAACAAGAAACGGTTTATGTTATGTGCGCTCCTCGAAACACGACCGTCCGCTACCACTGCTCCCGTGCTCCGACTCGACTCCTGTCGGTGATAGTACTGTTGTAGTTTAAAGAAAGAAACCTGTGCCTTTGTTATTCTGAGTAGAACCGGGCGCAGTTAATTGATACAAATAATTGAAAATTATAGTCTGATCGAGTGTTTACTTACATGATTAAAGCTATAATGGCTGTCACAAATATCAGCTTGATGTGAACAGCTCAGATTTGTGAGCTAAGTGGCCGTTCTCCAGGTTTTCACTAAATCTCTCCCAAGTTCTTATCACGGGATATCAGTAGGTGCATTACCTCTCCAAAGATAGCTGCGCTTGTTCGTAATCATCTGAAACCATTTCTTCAATTATTTTGTGGATTCAATCTGTAATAATAAAAGTATGATTAATATTATAATCCCAGCATTCAATATTTTAAAATATATATATTATTATCCTATTATTTGCTGCCAGCAGTAGGAACATGCTCAAATGCAAATGATAGGCTGTCAATGTATGATTTTCTTCACATTTCACGATTCAAGTTTACATTTTTGAGCTAGAAAAACATCAATTTCTCTATATATCTCTTTTAGAATGCTCTTAAAAACACATTAAATATCAATATTAAACTTGCGAACATAAAATATTAAATTATTTTGATGTTGCATACAAAATATTTTATGAGTTGATAAGCATAATAGCTAGACATGTTAAAATTGTTATAGTTAATCTATCAAAGATAAAATTATGGTAGTTTTAGTCTTATCTAAGTGAAAATTGGTACAAAATTATAATAAATAAACGTAGGCTCAAGTAGACGAAGTACACCTAATATGAATGTGATGTTTTTGAACCTGCTTTGTGCTTAGGCAATAAGTTAGTTTATGCTAGTCGGTATTCATAAATATATTCAGTGGAGTCACTTGAGCAAGACGTCAACAGTTTAGTGGGAGTGGCAGGTGCATGTTTGATAAGAATGATAACTTAAGGTTGTGCATCACGCTTTTCAAAACTTTTTATGGTAACATTTTTCAAAGAAGGCTATTCCGATTTGGATACCATCGGTCTCACTAAATGAAGCACATCACAAGGGAAAACTCAATTCATAATTTTTACTTTTTGCGATATATAGTTTAAATCTTGGGTGAGATCCGATCCATTGCTGAATTGGGAGCAAATAAATTCATGAAACTTTGAGGATTCATTATTCAAGATAGTTGCTCATTGTAGACCACTATTTCAACCTTTGTGGCCTCATTTTGACTCTGCCTGCAATGTTTATCCTGGAATCAGCCTTAATGGTGGAATGGGAACCACAAATGTTCACAATAAATGAAGAAACTCATCACTATAAAAAGATCTACAAGCAAAATTGATCCATGTAGTGGAAGTGACTTCAACCTTGGCCAGGAATGGGCCTGAATTATTGAGCAAAAGAATATTGAACAAGGTTGCAGCTACTGTACGAAGCATAGAAAGAGGACAAGTTGAAGAAGACCCTGAAAAGTTAGGGTAGACAGACCCACATCATGACCACCACTCTGTCGACGAGGCTTATTCTGCACAGTGAGGCTTAGACGCTTCACACGCATTCGGTTCGGTTCGTTACCGAAAACGAATAAGGCTTTCATACATGTCAGGTTTTAATTCGTACGGTTCTAATTAGGTATTTTCTTCTCAAAAACAGCTGTGTTTGGATTTTCACAGGTCATGCTGGTATATTTAAATATAACAGCTGGTGTTAAATTGTAAGATGTTATTTCTTGAACAACAAAAATTTAGGGCCGGTTTCCGAGCTCGGGATTTAGCCAAGTTCTAGACTTTGACTGGCTTTAAACTCTGGAGTCAGATTCAAAATCAGATGTAGTCAATTGGTTTTCCGAGTCAGAGCGTTAACGTAGTCGAGGACTCAAATAGACCCTGGAGTTTCGACATCACGTTAGACCCTGGAGTTTATAATTTCGCTTTCTGAGTGAAGGGCTTATAAGTCCAGGACTTGAATTAGATTCTCGCCTCTTTCCAAGTCAAGGATTTATCAAAAATCGTCCAGGACTTAAAACAGCGTGATTTTAAACCCTCGACTGGGGTAGGGTATAAATTCAAGTTCTAGACTTAGGGCCGGTTTCCGAGCTCGGGATCTATAAGTTCTGGACTTACAGAGTCTAGGACTAAAATAAGCTCTCGGGTCTAAATTGACTTTCTGAGTCACGATTTTATCTTCTAAACTCCGGAGTCTATCAAGTTCTCGACTTATTTGAGTCCAGGACTTTAACGCAGTAAACATGAGGGAAATTCACAATATTTTGCTGTTGTATTGTTGGCATTATAGCAAAACGGAAACAGCTGATTGCAGCGGGACAATTCAAATGAGCATGCTCTCCAAACTATTTTGTGAAAATACGTTTCGATTTCTTTGTAGGCCTATTCAAAGCAAAACCTTTGAAAGGTGAATGAATAAACATTTCATTTTACGTTATGCTATTATTGATCATTGATCCTAACCAGTGATTATGAATGAAAATTTAATTAGGCTACTGAGTTTGAAAACGTATTTGTTTTGAAAAAAAAACTGTATTCCATGACAATTATTTGGCTTTTTATCTTCTCCAAAACAATAACTGAATTGTGTTTGCTCAGTTAAGTCTAGAACTTGAATTTAAACCCTACCCCAGTCGAGGGTTTAAAATCACGCTGTTTTAAGTCCTGGACTTAAAAGCCCTTCACTCAGAAAGCGAAATTACAAACTCCAGGGTCTAACGTGATCTCTAAACTACACAGTCTATTTAAGTCCTCGAATACGTCAACGCTCTGACTCGGAAAGCCAATTTTCTGACTCCAGAGTTTAAAGCCAGTTAAAGTCTAGAACTTAGCTAAATCCCGAGCTCGGAAACCGACCCTAAAAGTTAATTAAAAATTGTGAATTATTTGAATAGTTTCTTTTTGATTATGTTAATTTTGGATGTTTAGAGAGATAATTTTTTTAAATTGAAAATTTGTTCCTTGTTTTGACACATGGTATTATATAAACTTCATCTCTTCTCTCCATTGATGAAATCATATAATATTCGTGGAAAAAAATTCTCCCTGAGTTTTAATTTATATCTTTCATATTTTTTTGGCAAACTATTCATTGAGAAAAAATGTTCCTGTGAACTAACAGAATTGAATTGACCATATGATTTTGACTTGGGAAATTTTGAAACAGATAATCACGATATCAGGTTAAAATAAAAACAAAAAAGGCCAGCGTGTGTAGAAGACTTTGTTTTTTCCTGTTTCCCTAGCAACAAATTCGAATATGATAAAACCTATTCGTGTCGAGGGGGCGTTCGGTGCTATGCGGTTGCTATTCGGTACCGAATTCAAACCGAATCATCGCTTCACACTTATAGGAATTCGCCAAAAACGAAACGAACCGAACCGAAAGTGTGTGAAAGTAGCCTCTCGCTAGCAACGAATTGAAACCTGATGGAATTTATTAGAGTCAAGTGTCAAATAGGCGTTCGGTTCTATGCGGTTTCTATTCGGTACTGAATTCAAACCGTATTACCGTTTCACACTTATCGGGATTTGCCGAAAACGAAACGAACCGAATGAGTGTAAAACTAGCCTGACGACCACAATGCAGCAGCGTTTCCAGAGGGATGAAAACAAGTATAAAGTGATCAAGAAAGTATTGCCTGTCTCATTACATATTTGATTTCTCAGAATATCAATTCTAAGTAAATTAAATCGATTTTTTAAAATTACCATATTCAAGTTGTTTTTGATAGTATCCAAATCGAAACAGTACAAAAATGTCACCTGTAAAATGTTTTCCAAGTGGGTGGCGCACAATATTTATAAATAAGGTAAAACTTTGTGGCTTGGACACACACACAGCGATCTGCAGACAGGAATCAGAGAGGTCTTAGCAGGTTATAGACATGAATATCTAAAATATAGATGAAGGCCACTCTGACCGCTTCCCGCAGATTGTTCTCTGTGTGTCCCAGCCCATACTGATTTGGAGCAAAAGCAAAAATTCCATTTCATGGTGAATTGTTTACTTACTTGGTCAAAAATAATTATTGCAACAACCGTATCAGTTACTGAATCACATCTTGAACGTTCCATTAGGATGCAGTTGATCAGTTTGGCACTGTAAAATATAAATAATAAGTTCAAGTTAATTTATAAGGAAAACTTTTGTATAATATTAAATTTAACATTAGCATGAAAAAAGTTGGCGATCAAATGAAAACTACTCATTCAAAGAGGGTAAATAAATACAGCGATACTTAAGTACAGCTGATTATACGAGTCACACTGGCAAACAAGGAATCTTCCTTCTGCAGGTATTTTTGCCTCACCTACTGTACTCATGCATGTGAGCATAAATTTAATCTTAATTTATTAATACTATTATCATAAATAAGGATATCATTTTGTTATAATTTCTAATTAAATAGATTAACATTTCCTTAATTTTTATGTTTGTATCTTGTTTTTGGCAAATAAATTCATTCATTCAAGTAGGCTTATAGTTAGGTCAATGCTATAATGCCAGTAGAAAAGATAGGACAACTGCGTTGCCGATTTCCTGTATTGCCACTGGCTCCTATAATAGAGAATAGCTGATTCGGAATAACATATCTGATGTAACCCAATATTAAATGTGCATTCTATTTAATAATAATAAATAATATTTTATTCGTCAAGAAAATATATTATTCAATTAGTAATTCATAAATTTTCATGATTTAAATTAAATCTTTTTGTAAGGTCTAATTAATTAGGTATATTTTTACATTGTAAAAAAACAATCATGTGAAGCAACATGAGGATAGAGCAAAACTTATTTCAATTTCCAAAGCAATTTGATTTGTCTAATGATAGACAAGAATAGCAACACCAATGTTAATCAAATGCTGCCATTAGGTGGACCTCATAGTACCAGAGTTATTATATTTATATTGAGTTACCATAAAGCAAAAATACCATAGGAATATCAGCGGCTTGAGTTAACAGTGAAATTTACAACATAAGAGCCCTATACTAAACCATTAAATTAAACACCATGAGATGTTTTTTATGCTATTGTTTCTCTATGATGCTACAAATTACAGTAGTCTGAGTACCGTATATAAATTATCTTCAAACAACCAATCCAATCAGCTCTAGGGCTTCAGTGAGTCTGGTTGAATTTCATTCAGTTTATAATTTGGTTAATGGAAAACTTTTTATAAAATACTGAAAAACTTTATTTTATAAAACAATCCACATTTGGCTAAACCACTCTAAGCTTAATCTTGAATCATTTCTCTAAATGGATTTTCCAACAAGTAGCCTGACTGCAGTAGGCCTACATGTAAATCACTTATGTTAGCAAATCCTTTTTTATTTAATTTATTGAATAAATGATGCAGTAACCTAACTACAGTATTTAAAAGAAGATGAAATTCATAAATATCTCACAATAGGGAATAAGGTCTAAATATATTTAGCCTATTCAGTACCCCTACTTCTAATATTATTCAAGTATTCTAATGATAGAACAAAGAAATTAATAAAAGTTGCTAGCCTATTATTAATAAATTAAATTTGCTATTTTAAAATAATATTTTCAACTTTAGTAACTTAGTCCACATTAAACTTACCTCAGGATGAGAATTATTGAGAAACCAAATTCTGTCACAATGTAATAGATATCACTAAGCAAAAAGTATATTTTTGTATTATCCCAATCCTAATTATAATTACATTTGAATACATTACATAAAAAAAGATTAGCCTGTAAAACAATACTCTATAAGAAGCTGTTTCTGTTGCAAAATGCAAATGTACGTTACACTTACCTTAATTATTATTATTATGCATAACATAACCTATAAACTTGATGCTATTATATTGAAGACATATTAAATTTTCTAAAAAATAATAGATATGTACGTATTATTATTTTATTATAAAATATGGTACAATCGCAAATCATATGAATAGTCTATAATTGAAAAAGAACGACAAACCAGGTCCAAAAGTCCATATCATTCTAGAAAATAAGTCAGACTTGAACCATTTCTCAATGACAAACACATTACAAGTATTCCCACTTTGGCACCGATATTTTGAGTTCCAGATATTTCCAATTCCGCCATCTGCCAAACAAGTAATTTGAGTTCCAGATACTCCCAATTCCGCCTAGCAACATATTTCGAGTTCCGGATATTTCCAATTCCGCTGTCTGACAAATATTCGGAGTTCCACCCAGCAACAGTTTTCAAGCATAGGACATTTAACATTGATATTTTGAGTTCCAGATATTCCCAATTCCGCGGCCCCTCTATAGTGAGGTCCACGTTATAATGGTAGTGTACGATTTGCAAATGTGGAAGAGTTAGGGGTTAGGTTTTATTTAGGTTATATTTAATAATGTTTTTTTTAGGATAGGTTTGGTTTTTGCTTAAAAATTGCAATATGCTCGAAGGGGCTAGGGTCCAGGTAGAGTTATGTTTTTTGATGTTTCAAAGGTAAAAGGATAGGTTAGGGGGTTAGGATTTTGCTCTGAACCACATGTTTGTGAACATGTTCATGAAATGAACCACATTTTTGTGAACATGTTCATGAAATGGACCAAATGTTTATGTTTTGTTCTAAAGATGACAAGCAAATCTAAAGTATTAAATTTGAATGGGTTAGAGGTTAGGTTTTATTCAGGTTATATTTAATAATGTGTTATTAGAATAGGTTAGGTTTTTGCTTTGAAATTGCAATATGCTAGAAGGGGCTAGGGTGCAGGTAGAGTCATGTTTTTTTTATGTTTCAAATGTGAAAGGATAGGTTAGGGGGTTAGGATTTTGCTCTGAAATCTAAATTATTAAATGTGAAGGGGTTAGGGGTTAGTGGTTAGGTTTTTTTGGATTATATTTAATAATGTTCAATAAGGTTAGGTTAGGTTTTTGCTTTAAAATTGCAATATGTTAGAAAGGGCTATGGTCCAGGTAGAATTATGCTTTTTGATATATTTTCAAAAGTGGAAAGATAGGTTGGGATTTTGCTTTGAAATTGCAATATGCTGGAAGGGATTAGAGGTTTTTCAAATAGTTATGTTCATTGATGTTTTAAATGTAAAAGGGAAGGTTGAGGGTTCGGTTTTTGTTTTGAAATGACAATATGCTGACTTAGTTATAGTGTTTTTTAACATCAGTTAAATAACAACTGTTATATTTTATTAATTATATTTTTCAAAAGTACTCTTTCTTTTATTAAATAAAATAATAATATATCGATTATTATATTGAAGTAAATGATAAATCATCATTGGATAATAATATTTTCATAAAATAGAATGACGATTGGCTCCAGTTACAGTGCTCGGTAACCATCATCACAAAGAACGTTACATTCAAAGAACTGACTGAATGGAACGGGAAAAACCCGTTGCTAACGCATGCGCGATACGGTGCTGTCTGAGACAGAGAGTGGTTTGTGTTAGAACAACAAACTATGAGAGCACGACAAAGTTTTTAGGTTATAAAAATGACGTCAGCGGGTTCACTGTCTTCACGATACTCTAAAACGACGGTTTGGGAATCTTTGGTCAGTTCGTGCTGGTGAAATCCGTCAGCATTCAAAACTTCTGTTCAGCCAGGAACCACAGTTTCGAAACCGGTGGTTTAAGCAACTTTGGTGAAATTGGGCCTAAGAAATTGTCAAAAACCACAGATTTATTGATACTAGAAAGACCGGTTTCGGTTATTACACCATTGTCAATCTCTGATAAACTTGAAGCCGCCGTTTATCAGAGATTGACAATGGTGTAATAACCGGAACCGGTCTTTCTAAGTATCAATAAATCTGTGGTTTTTGGCAATTTCTTAGTCTTTTTCATTCAACATGAATAATTACCACAATATCAACTTCTCAACTACACAAAAAAAGACAAAATTTTATGACGGGAGTTGTTTCTATCAATTGACCCTATTCTATCAAGACTAATTCTGTTTACATATCCGACAGATCACAAAAGCTAATTAATATACAATTTCGATGAAATTTTAATAATTCAGTATGATATATCAATGAAGGGTATTTTTAAAGCTTCTGAAGTGTCCGTTGTGGAATCTGTTTGCAAAGAATGAGGAAATTCGGCCAAAATTTAACTTGGGCGAAAGAAAGGGGTTATCTTTTAAAACGGCCAAGTAACAGCTGTTGTTGCTTTTCCTAATGTAAAAATATCTTCCATAGAAGTAAGGCGCCTTTCCCATGAATCAATTATTCCCAAACATTGATTGTTTTACCAAAGAAGATAGAAGGTAGCTTTCGATAAAAATGTTGGAGAATATGCATAGAAGTTCGTTAATATTTACTTGAAACTGTCAGTATTCCTCATTAATAGGCATCAATGCTCCCCATTCAAACAATGCTGACACATTGATGTGAATCTTATTATAATTTGGTTACTTTAGATCAGATGAAGATAATAATGTTTATGATCGCTACTGTTCCAATTTCAATAAAATTATGTTTGACATTTTTACTTTCCTTGCCCTTTTTACCATAGGTAAGGAAGGTATTGCTTTCCGAAAAAATGATGTATCCCAATTTCTATAAGTTTCAAGGTCCCCTGAGTCCAAAAAAGAGGGGTTTGGGTATTGGTCTGTGTGTGTGTGTGTGTGTGTGTGTGTGTGTGTGTGTGTGTGTATGAGTGTATGTGCGTCTGTGTACACGATATCTCATCTCCCAATTAACGGAATGACTTGAAATTTGGAACTTATGGTCCTTACACTATAAGGATTTACGAACAATTTCGATCAAATGCAATTCAATATGGCGGCTAAAATGTAGTCAAAAACAGGGTTTTTAGCGATTTTCTCGAAAATGGCTCCAACGATTTTGATCAAATTTATACCTAATATAGTCAATGGGCCCGTTTTGTGTACATGGAATGTGGTAATTGTCCGTTTCACAATTTACCAGGTTAAAAGTTCTGCGTTCCATGGGAAGAGTTTTGACAGATTCTGTACCAGAAACCAGTTCCAGTTCCAAAATCCTGCCCCACAGTCGAAGCGTGGTAAATTGTCCGACCTGGTACAGGTCCAACTATCTGAGCTCTAATTGGTCGATTATTGTAGTCTGCTTGCTTCTCTGCGCATGCGATGATAGTTTGTTTACTATATAGTGAGGTCCACTTTATAATGGCAGTGGATAAAGATAGAAGAATAGCGATGCCGATTCTCTGCATTAATGAATTATATTTTCACACTGTCAAAAACATATTTGGCATCGTTGTGGACCTGGAAAAGGATAGTACCACCAGCTTTGTCAAATGATAGACAAGGATAGCAAAACCAAAGTTGATCAAATACTGTCATTATAATGTGGACCTCACTATAGCATAGCGAAAGAATACCTGACCAACAATATGATGTTTGATAACCATCCATTAAATGAATTTTTCTCTATAGAAAATTTTAGAGTAATGGAATAAAAGAAATGCACACTTTTCTAGACGGTAAGTTTGTAAAACAGCTTTTCTTTATTCATGCAGCTAGTAAACGACACATTTTATGTAAATCAACTTTATATGTGCGTGCCAAAAGCTTGAACCAATGATTTTGAAATGGCGTTCCATGGGAACATTTTGCACTAGTCACGTGATGGAACAATTTACGATTGGAACTGGAACAATTTACTGTACACAGAATGTACACATTGATAAGCTATATCAACTGCCATAAGTCCCATATCTGTAAAAATTTCAGGAGCTCCGCCCCATCTATGCAAAGTTTAATTTTAGATTTCCAATTATCAGTCTTAGATAGTCAATTATCAGGTCTCAGATATAATTTAAACGAAAAATTTTGAGTGGAAAATATTGAGCATGAAAATCTCTACTGGTTAGAACACAACCAGTACAGCAGGGGTGCCCACAAGGGGGGGCATGGCGCAATTTGCGCCTTTTTGGGGGGGGCATGATTTTTTTATATTTTATGTCAACATTTTGAATCATGGCTAAAAAATCAAGGTATTAAATAGAGATATCCTAATGTAGTTAATTTTAATACTTTTTTCCACCTTTACAATGTTATATTATTCTGCAAAGTGTAACTCAATATAAATAAAGCATAAAAAATACAATTGATAATAATATCTTGTATGCAGGAATTTTAGTAATTTCAAGCCTATGAGTTTGAAGGTAAATCTTTGAAAAAAATAAATTATAACTTCATCATCCACTATTATTCTGATTTCCTTTGCTTAATTTTAATTGTCCTGTGTTTGAGTTTCCTTGCTGTTGCAACTTAATTTTCTTAAAAGCACAATGATAAGTTAAATGTAATGTACATTTTAATATAATAATCATTTTAATTTCGAAGGCGTTTTATGATGATATTAATGTCTCTGAAATGGGAATGCAATTATAAAAAACATCGCAAACTAAAAGAATCTCCTCTTTTATGTGAGATGAATGATTTTTATAAAAATATAATCGTGAAGTAAGATACGTTTGATTCAAAAAATCAATAAATTTTCGATATTTTCTCATTTTTACAGTCTCGACAGTTTTTCGATATAAACAGTGATGCAAGATCAATTTATGGCAACTCAGCTTATAGAGCATAAAATGTTCTCTCATTTAAGACCAATCGCAAGCTTCTATCATGTGTTGTACTCATTTTAGAGACTCTTTAATAACAGTAAAATCGCAAGAAAAATGAGAAAATAAAGATCATCATTCAATTGGCTGTAACTTTTTAACGGCATTGAAAACAGAAGTATATTTCATGGGAGTGAAAAGAGGAGAAAATTCATCACAACCTCGACTACTTTCTGGATTTTTTATCTGAAGTGTTCCACAAGATACGCAACGTTGCATATGCGAGACTGTGAAAATGGGGGAAATATCACAAATTTCTCGCACATTCAAAGTTGTGTATCTTGTGGAACACTTCAGATAAAAAATCAAAAAAGTAGTCCTGCGCGACCAGTCAATTCATTGGAAATAAAATTTTATTATCTTTAATATTATATAGAGAATGCTTTATCTCGATAAATTCAAGGTTCTCGAGATTAAATGGAAAACTTGAAAAAAGTCCAAAATTTTTGGGGTGAAGTCGCCCTCTGGCGTGTGAGCAAATTTCAGATTAGAATTTAGCGCCCCAAAATACAGTTAGAACCATCGAAAAAAATTTTTTTCGGGGCTGTTTCCTGAAAAACGACCATTTGACTGGACTATAAGTTGTTATCCTATCATATTAAGCGAGCAATTTCTGTATATCTGTTTGTATTTTTCTATTTTTATATCTGATATCTGGCTATCTGGTTATATGGTTATTTATGCTCAACGGATCTCGAAAACGGCTCTACCGATTTTCACGAAATTCGGAATATAGTAGACTCATCCCTGAGAAAACTCCCTGAAGGACATGAAAAGGATAATTCATCCTTGGAAAAACAGATGATGATTTCGTCGTCTGTCGATAACAGAAGATGCGTGTGCCTGTGTGGGAGATCAGCTGTGTAATCAATTAGCTCATCGTATCTCGCGAGAAATCTAGAAATTTTAATTGACTCGATCAAAATACAGTAATCTGATTTGTTGACATGATGGTATATATCATAATATTCAAAGTTAATCATTATTTTACAGTTCTAAGTGATTAGTGAGTGTTATTTTGTTATTCAATTGGTATGTAAACAATCTAAATTAGAACTTTTATGTTTTCAAATATTTGGACTGAAAATTTCACTTGAATTCAAGTCTATGAAACATAACCTACTTTTTGGAATATTAAATATTCCAACTATAAATTTTATAGTGAATAAATAAAAATTCGAGGAAGAAACAGTTTTGGCTGTGCCTGTTAGTCCTTCCCCAATCATTTCAAAGAATCGAGTTCTGTTTATCAATGAATAAATAACGAGCAAAGCTTGGTGCCCCGATATTTGGTATTAATAGATAGAATTTACAAAATGTACTTGTTCAGATGATATCTTTATTCCAAAAACCAAACCATTTGAAGATACATTTTGTTCGACTTGTGTTAACAACACAACATCAGTGACAACCTGTTCCAATTTATGATAAATATCGGGGCACCGAGCTCCGCTCTGGGGTACCTACAAAAGCATATAAAAATTATTAAGAAAGAAGAAATTATAATAAATATTCATAGTTCATATAGAAAGGTTCTATCTAATCACAGTGGATTGAGATTAATTCGCAGAGGAATGCAAAAATTTTTCTCACAAAAGCATGTTAAATTTTAATCCTGATTAATTTCACGAGAACCAAATCACAGAAGACCATCTC
>NW_024092364.1:0-14536 GCF_014356525.2 Nilaparvata lugens | reverse complement strand
TTGTTCATTGAAAATAATATCAAAACTGAGCTTATTAATGTCCATATTGAGAAGAAGCTAACTGTATTGGTATGGCTTGCTGGATTAATGACGTGAATATTTAATAATTACAATATATCGTTCTCCATCCCTCAACTTAAAAACTTTTATCGAAAGTCTAGACGAATTTCTGAAAAGTATGAAAGATATTTACAACACAATAGTATTGGGTGATATGAATTTAAATATTCTTGCTAATAATAGCCTTTCAAATTAATATTTGAGCACAATGCATATTAATGGTTTCATATCTTTTATCAATAAACCAACTAGGTCTGTAAATGGCATCAGTACTTGTATCGATCACATATTTTACAAGGGAGGAGAGAATAAAATATAATATAATGTTGTTAGAGGGACTATTCTGAAAACAAATATTACGGACCATTTTAGTGTTTCGCTGCATTTCAATAGGAATATTAATGAGGAACCAGCACATATCGATGTAGGATCAAAAAGCATAATTGATTATGTAAATCTAATCTCTGATTTACAAAAAGAATCATGGAAAGAGATATATGATTCAATGGATATTGACGAGATGGTGGACTACTTTGTTAAAAAACTAACAGACCTAACTCATGCTAGAACTAAAACCATAAAAATAAGTAACAAGAAAAAACCTATAAAAAATGGATTACTCCAGCCTTAGTCGCGTCAATACGGGAGAGAGATAAATTACATAGAAAATTATTAAAAGAAACCTAATAACTTAGAATTGATAAATCAATATAAGAGATACAGAAATACACTCAATACTCTGATAAAAAAAAGCAAGATTGATTATTTTAACTGTAAATTCGAGGAACACAAAAACGATTCTAAAAAAACCTGGAAATACATTAATGAACTACTCGACTTGAAAAAAATTCAAAATCAATAAATCTAGATGCTACTACTCTTAATAAATATTTCGCTGGTGTTGGAGAATCGTTCGCTAAAAAGATATAACCGATAATACAGACAATATAGAGATTCCCAGTCAATAGCAAATCCTAATGTAAAAAGTATCTTCCTCATTCCCACAAACGATTATGAAATAGAGTTATTAATAGATCAACTCAAGAATAAATTTACACCAGGTGTTGATAACTTTACAGGACCTTTCCTCAAAAAAATATCACCCTCTATAACCTCAACTTTAGTTCATATATTTAACAAATGTTTAAGCGAAGGATACTTCCCTAAAAAATTCAAAGAAGCTAAAATTATACCATTGCCAAAAACTGAAGACCTTGGAAACCCGGATAGTTACAGACCGATTAGTTTAATGAGTAATATTTCTAAAATACTAGAAAAAATTTTGAAAATCAGATTCATGAGTTTCCTAGATAAACATAAAATCATTGACAACAATCAATATGGTTTCCAAGCAAATAGTTTAACCAAAGATGCGGTAATCCATCTCAACAATATAATTTTTGATAACTTTAATAGAAACAAAAAAACACTGGCTATTTTCATGGACTTATCCAAGGCCTTTGATACAGTTCCTCACAACATACTCCTCTATAAACTGGACAGGGTGGGTGTAAGAGGTTCTGTGAATAAGTTATTCTCAAGTTACTTGTCGAATAGGAAACAGTATCTCACTTTAAATGGACAGACAGACATCAGTTATACCTCTCAGTTCGGTACTCCTCAAGGGACAGTACTATCCCCGATTTTGTTCCTCATCTATGTAAACGACCTGTTAAAATTAAACCTTGAAAATTGTACTATTTTATCTTTCGCCGACGATACAACTTGATTTTTAGCGGAGACACATGGGAAGAAACGTTCAAAGTTGCAAATAATGGTTTGAAAATAGTTCAACAATGGCTTGAAGATCATATACTAACCCTAAATGCAAAGAAAACTAAATATATAACTTTCTCACGCACCGTAATTGGTCAACCATCAATAGATCTTGAACTTTCCATAAAAAAATCAAAGAAAAATAACAATGGCACCCAAATAATGAATGAGGTCGCCCACGAAAATATACCTTGGAAAGAGTGCAATCTATAAAATATCTTGGTATTTTTGTAGATCGCCATATCAAATGGAACATTCACCTAGAGTACTCTGCTCAAAATTGAAATATCTCATCTATATTTTCTATAAAATAAATAAAATTAAAAACAGGGAGATAATAAGAAAAAATTATTTTGCATATGCACATTTCTTATTCCAATATATCATTGAGGTGTGGGGTGGAGCTTTTGATACGCACTTGAGAAAACTGTTTGTCTTCCAAAAACATATCATAAGAGCAGCTATAGGGAGACCACGTTTGTACCCAAGCCGAGATATTTTTATTGAACTTGATGTACCAACATTGAGGCAAACGTTCATGAAAACCGTAATACTCTACATAAACAAGAATCACTCTCTATTTTCAGCTCGCACTACCCCTTACATATGCGAGTAAATCATTTCATAGATACAATATGCATTTGATCAAGCTCACTACATGTAGGCATCAATTCTTTTATTACTGTAATCTTTTCATCAACTTAGTTCCGTCAAATTTCATTATAGAGAAACCAACTGGTAAATATCACAAAACTGTGGAAGAGTGGATAAACAGGAATTTCTTTTTTAAATTAACGCTACAATAGATTTAGTTACTCTTAAGTATTCTTTAGTTATTCGTAAGTTTTTGATGATGTTCAATCATATATAATTATTCAAAAAGCCAAATAGAATAAGTATTCTACAAATTTTAGTTAAGCACTAAGCTTGTCAAATCTAATAATGTAAACTCACTGCTGGCTCTCAAGTTCTAATTATGCCAGCAGTCACCAAAATAAAGATAAATTAAGTTTTGATCTAATAATTAAGTTTAAGTTTTGCTTATTTGTTTAACACTTTGTAACTTAATATATTGTAATATTGTAATTTGTTTTGGCAATAAATTTCAATTTCAATTTCAATATATATATATATCTTTATGATTATCAGTATTATATTATTGCGAAAGCTCCTGTCTGAGCCTATGAAGATTTTAGTGAGATTATATCCTAGGAAAACCACGACCAGATTTTATAATTATTAAAATAACTCTCATGCTCTACCGATTGACGCCAAGCAAGAGGCTAAGCGTTATTCCACCAAAAGTAACGTGACAAAATATAAGTGACAATGAAGTTACACGATAATGATTTTCCTTCAGAATTGCTTATAGTCCAATAATTGGAAGACGATTTTTGACCCTGCAGTTCTGTTTAGGGTGGTAAGGAGGTGAACATATAAAAATTCCTCACCCCTACCCCCTGTGATTATTTATTATTATTATTTATTTGAAAATTTACATATTTGAGGGCACCAGGAACTGAATCCCATTATTGCCCTCATAACACACATTGAGCATAATACAATTTGAAAATACAATACATTAAAATGAAAATAGAATAACTTAACTTATATACTATTGAGTTTTAGAAAAAACAAAATACAACAAAAAATAATAGAAAACCTTGCAAATATGAAACTTATAGTATAACAGATAAAAGAAGAAGAACTAAGTATGTAACTAATACTGAAAAATTCAAGAAGAAAAGAAAACAGAAATAAAGAAAAGAGAATTATGGAAACTTTGCAAATATGAAACTTATAAATAAAAACACTAATAAATTATGTAAAACATAGGAAAGAAAAAAAAGGCAAAACTCAACAAACATAAATCTTATTCAAGTCCCGCCTGAACACACTGTCTGAATCAAAAAATCTAATGCATTATTAAGCCTATTGTATAATCGAAGAGACCTAAACAGGGGAGCATTGTAACCACTGACCGTTCTACATCTGATAATATCAAAGGTGGGATGATCTCTGGAATTGAACGCAGGAACATGGAACCTGATCAATGAGAGCAGCGAAGGAGAAGAAAATCGACCCCTTAACAGACCATGCACGAAAATCAATGAGTCTCTCTCCCGTCGTAATCTCAATGATACAAAGTGAAAGGTACTTCTCAAACGGTCTGTAGGAAAACCCAAAGGACAGGATTGGCCGAAGCGCTTGTAATAGAGAAACCTCAAAAACTTATTCTGAACTACCTCAAGACCATGAGTACACAAATCAGTATAAGGGTTCCAAATCACAGAGCAATATTCCAACACACTCCGGACCAATGACACATAAACAGTACATATTGCATCAAGGTTATTGAAGTTAGCTGTATTCCTCATAACAAAACCTAGCATTTTATTGGCTCTAGCTATGCTATAGTCCATGTGCACTGAGAACCTGAGACAGCTATCAAAGATTACACCCATATCCTTACATGTATCGACTCTTTCCAGATTCATACCATGTACTCCATAAGAAAAGTTCATCTTCATATTTTTTCTAGAGAATGAGATACACTTACACTTCCTAACATTCAAGTCAAGTCCATTGATAGAAGACCATCTAGCCAATCTGTCAAGATCTTGCTGCAACAAATTACAATCATTGGAGTTAGTAATCTCCATGTAGAGCTTTACATCATCAGCAAAGATCAAACATTTTGCTTTCTTTAACTGGAGAGGCAGTTCATTGATCAATAGAAGGAATAAAAGAGGACCGAGTACACTCCCCTGTGAAACTCGTGAAGTGCTGAAAAAGGGAGTTGATCTAGAACACCTGACCATAACATAATTGGTACGATGGAATAAGTAACTTCTGAAAAGATTCACAAGTTGCACACAAAAACCCAAATCATCAAGTCTCCTCAAGAGTGCTCCCTGATCAACACGATCAAATGCTTTTGCATAGTCTGTGTAAATGACATCAACATCACCTCCAGAATCCATTACCCTCGAAACATCCATAGTGAACTCCATCAAATTGGTGACCACAGACCTTCCAGGGAGAAACCCATGTTGACAGTCCGATATCAGAGGACGGGAGTAACACAAAATCTCACCATACAAGAGACGCTCAAAAATCTTAGCGAAGACTGACAGCAGGGAGATCGGACGATAGTTATCAATCAGATCCTTTCTGCCAGACTTGAAAATGGGTATTACCTTGGAAATCTTCCACCTTGTAGGAAATAAACCTTTCGCCAAAGATAAATCGAATATATATTTCAATGGGTCAACCAACACATCTCTGCAACCTTTCACTATGAATGCAGGAACCTCATCCTCACCAGGAGTAGTGAGTGGCTTCATTCTGTTAATTGCCCTCCTTATGCTCTCAACAGAAACTGATGAAACAGCTAATGAACTGGAAGCCAAATCCCTTATAATTCCATTTTCCTCACTAATCTGATTCACGTTATCACTAAAGGTGCAAGTAATTGGAGTATAAACCGACTTGAAGTACTCAGCAAAACCATTGGGCAATTCAGATCCCACAAAGGCCCTATCACCGAGCTCCATTCTCTGACAGATCCCCTTAGCCTCACGCTTACTATTCACAAACTTCCAGAACTCCTTCGACTCACCCTTGATATTCCTCTGTACCCTAGTCATATACTCATCATGAGAACGGGATATGAGATTCTTCAGCTCTCTTCTAATATCGTTGAACCGATTTCTATGATAGGCCGAAAAATTTTTCTTCCGTGCGAGTTTGTTTTTCCTCTTAATCATCTGTATGATATTTCGATTAAACCAAGGAGGATACTTCGAGTTAATTGCATTGACACGTTTTTTTGGGATGGTGAGATCAAAACATGAATATATGATTGAATAAAAAAGATCTACCGCTGAATCAACATCTTTAATACTATAAAGAACCTGCCAATTATAATCTCTAAGGATATTGTAAAGAGAAAGATAGTCCGCTCTCCTGAAATCATACTTCAACTCCCCATCAGATTGATGCTGATGACTCCCCCGACTCAACTGGACACCCGTCAGCAATTCCATGCTCAGAGCTGGGTGATGTTCAACATCTTCATGGACCAAAGGCAAAGACTCATGTTTGAGCCCTTCAATCTGCATACTAGACATTACCAAATCAAGTGTACGGCCATTGGCATTTTTAACATTATTATAAGATTGAAGATCAAAAAATCCTGAGAAATTGTTTAACTTTTTTGCACACATAGTACCATTCATTAAATCAAAATCCTTGTCAGTTATTTCAGGTAAGTTGAAATCACCAGCTATGAACAATTTATCTTTAATTATATGAGAGTATGATTCGATGTGATCAAAATATGATTCAAAGTCACCTATGAGAGCATTATTACAAAAGTAGACAATGTTAATATATATAGGACAAGTGGGTAATAGAATACGAATCATCAGATTCTCTGAATTTCTGAGATTATGAGACGAATTAATATCAAAACATTCCTCCGAGGGTATGTCCCTACGAACGGCAATTAGCACACCTCCACCATGACAAGAGTCGCTACCAGGTCTGTCTCTACGATAAACAGTGTATCTCTCATCAAAAAGTTCAGAATCAACAAAACTAGAATTAAGCCAAGTCTCTGTTATCAAAATCATATCATAATCACAGGCAAGCACCGATTGAAGGAAACCATGAGTCTTCGTTCTGAGACCCCTTACATTTTGATAATAAACTTTCAAGGAATTAATGCAATAGTTCATTGAGAAATTGAGAATCATAAGATCATCTTACCAGCCGCACATCAAATAGAATAATTCAGTTACAGTCAGGGATATAAGTATATTATATATATATATATATTATATATATATATATATATATATATAGGTTCATTCCTTAACACAAAGTTGGTCTTTTGCATAAATCTTTACAACTCATGTTGGTACGTTCGCGTAAGATGGTCCAAGCATCTTTAGTAGCTCCACAGACCTATCATGTGATGGCGTTTGCGTAATGGAGTATTATATCTAATGAATCTAATGTATCTAATGATATCAGCTAGGCCTACTGCAGAATTGAAATAAATATTGAATAAAAATTTTTATTTAGGTACTAATTTGCTTTTAGCGAACAGAATCACCGTGCTTTTCCTTTCATTTCATTTCACCTTTTCTCATGCCTTTCTTTTCAGGAGCTACCTCATCTCATCCAATGCCTTGATAGCTCTCTTGGCGTTTCCTTCATTTCCTATCTTATCTATCCTTTTATTTCTTTCTCATCACTTGAGATCGTGATTCTTACCAAGGGATAGAATGACTAGGACCCGGAATGAATGTGACAAGGCGAGTAGTCACATACATCAAAGCCTAAATAATATGAAGGACGACCTAATTAACCAAGATGTAGCGGAATTGGCAGTAGCGGTTCATGGGATTTTATCAGTGATATGTGATAAGTATTCAAGCGAAGCAATAATAGATTTGGTGCCTGTAATTACGTCCCTTTTCAACAAATACGACGCGGCCATGAAGGTAAATAACGACTTACAACAATATCTCAGGGATATGGCTGAGGAAAATAAGTTGTTAGTAACCTCCTTAGAAGTAGAGAAAAACAAAAGAAAACTTGATTTTGAAGATTCTCTGCATTGCGAAGAATTAACTGATAAAGAAATAGAATCCCTTAAATCGGAAATAAAAACTATGAAAACGAGTCAGGCTACATTGAGACAGGAACTAGCAACAAAAATGAAATTATTCGTCTTCTGAAATCAGATAGTGAATTTCCACCCTTATCTCAACCAGCATCCGAGATAGGTGATTTTATTACACCCAAACAAAGTTTTAAATCGAGAAGCTGTACTTCGAATCCACCAGTTCAAACTGAAAATAGATTCGCAGTGTTGGGGAGGAGTGATTCGCGTTTCGCTTTGCCTGCAAACAGAGTTACTGTGAACAGAACGCGGACACGCGAGTCTGCGGCGCCTGTTTCTCAAACGCAGCAAAAAAGGTCTACTAGAACTCGGACTTTCAATATTCAGTTTTACGCTGATAGCCAAGGGAGAGATGTCTATAAACATTTCAGAGATGAGAATCATACACTCTCAAGCATGATTAAACCTGGAGCAGGATTCAGGGAGGTGGTGAAGGAGACTGGTGAGGTGAACGCCAATGATGTGCTTGTTTTTCTTGCCGGCACAAACGATATAGCCTGCAATGAGAGGAAGGAGCTACAATCTGCGCTTAGAAGTAAACTACGCGACCTGCAGAGCCGACGTGGAGGTCATGTGCTGGTGTTCTCGGTGCCTCATAGGCATGACCTGCCGAGATGGTCTGCGATCAACAAGGAAGTCCAGAGAGCAAACAACGAGAACTTCATTCTTTGCAAAAAATTTAAAAATGTTTCATTTGTTAATATAACGAATATAGGAAGAAGATTCCATACATCAAATGGCCTTCATTTGAACTCTTTAGGCAAAAAGTTTGTCTCTCAAAAGATTTTAGAATTGGTGCATCAGCTAGCCAACACAACGGAACTAGTTCTTGACCCAATCCCCTTGAAACACAATAACGTCAATCATTTTTTAGGGCACAATCTGATGAAATAAGATCAAGTAGAAGTGATAGTGATTGTATGAATCCAAACAACAAGGGTTATCCTAGCTTAGAAACAAACAAAAGCAAAACAACAAATTTGAAGAAAATAAAAATGTTTTTAATAAATATTTGTTCTCTAAGATCCAAACTAAATCAACTAGAGCTAATCTTATCAGATAATTCTACTGATGTTGTGTGTATCAATGAGCATTGGCTTAGTAATGATGAAATTAAACTTTATGTTCCAAGTGGTTTCACCCTAGCTGCCTCGTACTGCAGGTCTCCCCCACTCACACATGGTGGCTCATCCATATTAGTCAAAAACTCAATCAAATATAGTTCTATGAATGTTAGTAACTTTTGCGTAGAGAAGGTTTTCGAAATATCAGCCATAAAACTCGTCCACAATAAAGGTATAATAATAAGTGTATACAGAACACCGGACTCCAATATTCAGGACTTTCTCAGCAAGCTAGAAGAAGTTTTAAATTATATCACTGAGAAATCCTACTCTTTCATTGCAATTGCTGGAGACTTTAATCTTAACATTCTTGAATTACATAGACCTGAAATCCAACAATTTTTAAATGTCATGAGATCCTTTAATCTGTATAACGTGCACTCCCTACCAACAAGAGGAAAAGCAAGCTTGGACAATATATATACATGTGTTAAGTCCGAACGTATTGAGTGTAAACTGTATGATCAGGATCTGATATCAGACCATGCAGGTATATTTGCTGATCTCTCCGTAGATATTGTCAGAAATTTTAAAAATAATAACAATGAGACAGAAATCCATAAAAGACGTCTCATTACAACTAATAGGCTTAATAACTACAAAAAATGTCTCTCTAGTTATAACTGGTCATACATATGCAATGTCTGTGATACAAATTCTGTGATGTCTATGTTTATTAATGTTTTAAAGTCCTATTTTGATATACACTGTCCTGTAATTAATTATAAGCCAAAGTCTAAATCTAGTCAGAAAAACTGGTACACGCCTGAATTAAAGCTCATGAGGGAGCACCTAATGATGCTGTATAATGTTTGGAAGATAACTAATACTGAAAATGCCAAAGTTATATTTAAGAATTACAAAAAACAATATTGTATAGCTATTGATAGAGCGAAAATTATGGCAAATGATGATGTTATCTGTAAATCCTCTAATAGGAGTAGAGCAGCATGGAAAATTGTAAAGAAGGAAATAGGAAATGACTCAGCTCCTCAAAAAATTAATATTTCACCAGACATACTCAATGACTTCTTTGTTAATGTGCCAAATACTGTATCCAAAGATCTAAACCAATCTTCGGTGACCTATGCTGAACTATTGCATAATTTTAAGTTTGCTGAGGGTATTAATAGCAGCACTCTTGAATTCTCATTTAAAGTGGTCAAACCTGAAACTGTGATATCCATTGTGAATAATTTAAGCTCCTCAAAAAGTGAAGACTGTTTTGGTCTATCGAATTTTATTTTAAAAAATATAATTGAATCAATTTTGACACCATTAACTCTGATGATAAATATAGTCTTACTCACTGGTCAATTCCCCGATTGTTTGAAACTATCATTGCTCAGCCCAATCTTCAAGAAAGGTGATCGAGAATTACCAGAAAATTACAGGCCAATAGCAATTGTACCTATCATAAGCAAAATAATTGAGGCCTGTATTTTCTATCAAATGTACGAATACTTCTCAATCAACAAATTGCTGAATGTAAACCAATTTGGTTTCAGACCTGACTGTTCAACTGCAATGGCCGTTGAAAAACTAGTCAACTTCATCCTGGATGAGTTTGAAAAGAGAATGGTTGTAGGGGGAAAAATGCTAGACTTGAGTAAGGCTTTCGACATTATACCACATAATATTCTCTGTAGGAAGCTTGAATACTATGGGGTCAGAAACAAAGAGCTTAAATTGATCGAAGACTACCTTAGCAATAGATATCAAATTGTTAAACTTAATGATGAAGGATCTGAAGCAAAGAAAGTATTGGCTGGAGTGCCGCAAGGTTCAGTCCTTGGACCTTTTCTGTTTTTGGTCTTTGTTAATGATTTTAATGATAATGTACCTTGTTTTTCTGTGCTATATGCTGATGACACCACCATTCTTAGTGCCAACAAGAGTGTAGACAATGTGGTGGACAGTTTAGATGCATCAATTGCAAGTTGTAAAGAGTGGTATAGTGCGAATTGCATGGTTCTCAATGAGGGAAAGACAGAAAATATAATTTTCACACTTAGAAATAACTTAAGCGATATCCACCAAACATGTATGAAACCTGTCAAACTATTAGGCATTGTATTGGATAGTAAATTAAGCTGGTGTAGTCACATTGAGCACTTATGCAAAAAGCTATCAAGAGTCATTTTTCTCTTAAGAAAACTAAAATCCTGCGTTAGTTGTGATACTTTGATTCTTACTTATTATGGTTTGTTCCACTCGCAACTAAACTATGGTCTTAGACTTTGGGGTAATAGTAGTGAGGTGAAAAAAGCATTTGTATGGCAAAAAAGAGCTATTCGTTGTATTGCTGGTTTGAAGAGTCAGGAAACATGTAGGAACAGCTTCATAGATTTGAATATAATGACCCTTCCATCTATGTATATCTATGTCAATTTAATATATGTAAAAAAAAATATGAAATTTTTCCATAGACATAGCCATCAACATGAGTATCAGACCAGACACCGAGAAAACCTAGTAACTCCAAGTATCAGGCTACACAAGTCACACAGAAGTCACAAGTATCAGCAATATATTTTGTTCAATAAACTACCTCAATCAATCAGAAACCTGCCATATAAAGTATTTGCGCTTACTGTATCATACTGGCTGAAAAAACAAGCATTTTATTCAATTGAAGAATTTCTCGCCCATGACTTGAGAAGTTTGACGTACCGGTATGGTTGATGTATCAGCAATAGTTTTTAATAGATGTTTTCTAATTTATACAACAGTCCAAATGTAGCTAGGTTATGTGAATGCAAACAATACCAATCCTGGGCCTAGGACTAATGATGAATAAACAGCTAATGAAACTTTTCTAAACACCATATCTTTGAATGTCCAGGGTATATCAAACAAATAAGAATATATTTCCCTCTTATTATGTTATAAAACTATAGCCTAATGCTAGGATAATTACTGTTGCTGAACACTGGTTAACAAACGAAGGAAAAATTCCACACATAGTGGAGAAGCAATTTTTTTAATTAATGGATTGAAATTAGAAGAATTAAGCATAGTAAAGGAACTTTCTTTAGAAATGATTGTGAAGCTGTTGCAATTAAACTTCCAAATGAAAAAATAATTGTTTTGTCATTGTACAGACCCTATAATAATGATGTTAGTTTTTTTAACAACTCTCTATCCTGTCTTAATGATATATTATGTGCCATTTATAAATGTAACTATAATTGATATTATGTGCTGATTTCAATGTCAACTTTAATGTAAATGATAATTTTAATAGAGATCTTTGAAATTTGTTTGAATGTTTGGTATCCATATTTCTACAAAAATGAAATCACTAGACCAGGCACACTGAATGAAGGTCACTGTATTGATAATGTTGTGACTGTGATATTCATGATAGCAGACATGTGACCCGAGTATCAATACACATCTACTGTCAGATCATCATGCCCTACTATTTAAATATTTAATAAATGTGAAAAATGACTCTCAAAGTTTTTCTAGTGTAAACAAAAAGCTAGATAGGTTAGTTAATTAATGATCAGAACACTTATTTATTTGTTAGGTTAATTAATTAGTATCATACACTGGAGTGTGTGGTGTATTTGCTTAGCCTAATGATGCGAATGATAAGTTTAAGAAGTTTTTTGATTTGTATATGTCAGCTGTTAATGCTGCTTATCCTCTTAGAGGTTTCAAAGTTAGTAAGCCTAAGCTGGATGATGGATGGTATACTGCTGATTTAATAAAGCTCAAACATAGTTGTGATGAATATTATAGCTTACTGAAATTTTTTAAGACTAATCAGTTCAGAGATAAATATAAAAGCTGTAAGAAAGAGTATAGAATTGCTATAAGAATGCAAAAATAAATTATTTCAACAACAAAATAGAGCACTCAAAAATAAAACTCAAGCTGCATGGAAGGTAGTTAAAATTCTTACAATGTCAACAATGAAGCTATTGATTCACATGATGATAACAACGCTGATTCATTTAACAACTTTTTCATTGAAAAAGTTGAGGAAATTAGTGAAAATGTGCCAGTTAGTGAACATCTCAGCTCTCACTACATCAATAAGTGCAATAGGCCCAATGTACCATTTTTTTCCAACCTGTTACTGCAGATTATGTGTACCAGAAAATAAGTAGTCTTAGTAATTCAAGTTTTTTTAGATATATATGGTATTAATTCTAAGGTCTTAAAAATATCTGCCCCTATAAGTGAAGTTTTGAGTTACCTTATAAATTATTGTTTAGTATATAGGGCATTATCCAAGTGTATTGAAAAACGTTAAGGTAATACCTGTAGGCTACATAAAAAAGGTGATAAGAAAAACTTCAGGCCAATATTTCAGGCAATATAATCAGGCCTTATTTCAGGCCAATAACAATTGTACCTGTGATATCCAAAGTATTTGAGGCCATAATGCAAGACCAGATCTCAAATAATTTTGAAAACTTTGGTATTTTTACTAAAAAACATTTGGTTCAGGCCATGTAGAAATACTAGCAATGCAGTAACAGGTTTAGTAAATTAATAGTGTTGTTGATGATTTGGAGAAGGGTCTATCTGTTAGTTTTAGGTCATATGACATATTGTCTAAAGCTTTCGATACTGTTAAGCATAACATACTTTTTGAAAAATTTTCTTATTATGGCTGCAATTCAAAATCAATCTATTTAAAGGACCGCAACCAGTTTGTTTACAAAGATTGTCAATTCTCTAAGGGCAGAAAGGTTCATTATGGGGCCCATACTTGGATCAATACTCCCTAATATATATATATTAACAACATAATTTGTAATATAAAAGGCACTGATAAAGCAGGATTTCTCTTTGCTGATGATTTTGGTCTCAAAATTAGTTGTAAATCCGAAGCAGGTGTACAAAATTGTCTAGTTGATAGCTCTCTACTCCTTAATGATTGTTGTGCTAGTAATTATTATGTTCACCTATAATAGAAATTCAAACAATGAAGTAGGGACTGAACCTTTAAAATTTCTAGGTATTGTTCTTGATCCCAAACTTAATTGGCAACCACATATGCAGAATTAATTAGTGAAAAAATAGCAAAGGTACTGTACTTGCTGAGAAGGTTAAAGTTAACTGTAGATATTAATATATTATTAAATGTGTATTTCTCTCAAATACAAAGTTTACTGTCCTATGGTATACTATTATGGGGCTCTAGTACTCATGTCTCAAAAATATTTATACTCCAAAAGAAAGCAATTAGATTGATTTGTAATGTTGATATGAGGACCCACTGTAAACCTTTTTTCACAAAATTGGGAATATTAACTGTCTATTCTTTGTATGTATTATTTAGTGTTAGTAAGGTAATCTGGATTTTTTTAAATTAAATAGTGACTGTCATGGATATGAAACCAGAAATAGGAATAATATCAGAGTTCAATAGTTCAGGTTCACAACTTCACAAAAAAATCTTCTGTACACATCTGTTAAACTGTACAATTCATTACCACTAGAAATTAAGGCACTGCCTCTTACATTCTTCAAAAGGAAATTGAAAACTGTACTGAAAGCTGAAAGTTTATATAACATCCAAGAATTTCATGTAATTGACTGGACCAAATATTTGTAGGCTAATATTATTTGTATATATTAATTGTATTATGTAATATCTAGTACCTATTTTTGACATTTATCAATGCATTGTTAACAATGTCTATGATAATATAGATTCTTATTCTTATTCTTTCAAGAATGTGAACAAAAAAGGCTTACTCATTTTGAAAGTGGATTTCATATTTATTTTTTGTTTGTATTCTAGTTTCCTACATCTTTGTGAGTAATGAGAGAATTGAACAAATACTTTCTGCATTAATTAAATTTATTACCTATGATAAATTAACTTATTACACATGGATGAGTGGATGAATAACCC
>NW_024092363.1:0-17220 GCF_014356525.2 Nilaparvata lugens | reverse complement strand
TATTCCGGATATTGAAGTCGATGTAGCTTTTCAGCCAGGGAGATTGGGAAAGCTAATGACGATGCACTTTCAATAATTTCAAACGAGCTGAAGGTAGAGCTTTAAATTGACATAGTGAACAATGTACTTTTCATGGCGAAAAGTGTGTTCATGAACTTTTTGGTTCCAGTTGACCATTCTCATTTGTTTGGTAGTTCGACAGCGATTCGCGCGGCGGTGTTTGGTGGAGAGGGGTGTGAGTGGGAAGCTGGCGTGCTTATCATGAACTCTTGAGGGTACTCGAGATCACATTCTATTATATATCTGGTTTCTGAATTGCTGTCCGAATTCGCGAAATCAAGGCTGGAAATTTCTTCCTCTGAGAGGAATTGAAATTTCCAACAGGTAAGCTTCGGCTCATAGCTTCCGAGTATAAACTGTTTGCATCGATATAAAGCAGAAATTAGACGGTTTTGAAGGATCGTATGTTTTGGGTAGATGTTTGTTATTTGCTTCGCAATACGTTTACCGATAAATGACACCCCACCCCTCATCCCTGCCTCAAACATAAGATGCATGTCAGGTGAGTAATCAATTCTAGTCAACTTTAGTGTGTTTCAGCATGCAATTCCAGGTGAGTGTGCAAGAGAAGAAAATGGGTCACATCGAGGCCGTATGAGCTAAAAAGCGTAGACCTCAGGATTCAAAAACTACCGCTAATAGCATTACGTCCAAACATAAATAAAAATCGTGATATTCACCCAGATTTTTCAGCTTGAATGTTGAGAACACTCTTGCGCATGCTCATATTCTTCGCGCGAGACAGAGGTGTATCAGTTAAGTCGTTATGAAAACATTCGATGGGAGGGAGCAATGTTTCCCGCGAATTTTCGGGACAGCTCATGTACGAGTAGGGATATACTCCTTTTTTCAACAAGAGCTGTCTGTGTTCGCGAGGTGGATCATGAAACACGAAAATAATGTTCGAACTTCTTTCCATGTCTGTACTTTCTACCAAATTACGCACCACTACTTCCAAGGATTCAGACATAAACTTGTAGGATCTAAAAATTTAATTTTGCCTACTGAAAGAGTCAAAAATCTCTCTGACGTATTTGCGATGCAGGAAATTTCTTTTTTACATTTACCAAGCGATTTCAGAATAAAATGCAAATCAAACCGGAGAAATATGAAATAACATGAATGTACTCCGGAGTACGAGCTGTTAAATTACAAGAAACATGTGCCGCACACAAGTAATTACCGGTTTCATGCGCGTGGTGACAACATTTAATATCGCTGTCTAAAACGGTTCAGCACAAAGCCCGCAGTTTACTGAATTTTGAAATTCGCACTCTTGACTTTCGGATAAAGCTTGCATCGAATTTCTCGTTTCATATCCTCATACAAAATGTTGCCGAGATCTGTAATTTCCTGAAGAAATTTCTCCATGATTTTTTCGTCTAAACTACTCGATCTATGGAGTACAGGTCGTAGGCGATTTCCCGTTAACATCTATAACAACGAAACAATAGCCGCAGGGAATATGACGCGCCGTTTTCTTTGTGTAACTACGAGTAACTCCATCAGAATCGGAATCATTCATCATCATCATTAATATTCAAACATATGTTTCTAAATCACGTAAATGGTGTACTTTTTCTTCAACTCGTGCCTGGTTTCTTGAATTTAATTGTTCTCCGCGTTTAGGATATGAAATGTGCTGAGATTCAAATTGGAACAAAGTTCCACATGTTTCAACAAATTTGCTTTACCGTCTACATTTCGAGTTTTGTCTGATGTGAACCGGTGAAAAAGAAATTACAAACATGTACTTGACCGTGGGATTTTGAAAGGTGGGAGAGAAGACAGATAGCCCGTTTTTCCCGTTCGCGGTATTTACTAAACAGAAATGAGTTCTTCCTGCATCGCCTTTCAACATTAAAAGATTAATTTGGTGTTTATGAGTGCGAAAATGCTTGTACGGAAGTGGAAAAACTTTTTGTGTCATACGCGATGACGTGAATTGCAATGTCCGGATTGAGTATTTCAAATTTCTTAATATCGCGTGTCGTCACCGGGAAATTTACACCTCGCGTATTAAGTGTGTGAGCAAACTTGCTCAAATACTTTACAGTCAAGTCCGAGTTCCTTGGCTTCTGATGGAAATACGCGAGCACTGACCATAAAAAGCATTTTCGTCAGAGAGATTTTGACATTTATAATACAATTTTTGTTTTTCAAAACTGGGGTGTTTGAATGAAACTGGATGTGTATATAGGATTAAATTTAATCACGTTCACATCCGGTGATCAATTTCTTTAGCACCCATCCACTCCCATGTCTTACGAAATTTTGAAAGATGAGAGGATTTTTTTCACAGCCAAGAAAAAATGCTCATTAAAATCTTCATAGTTCTCAAGCACGTTTAGCGCTATGTTGGAGTAACTATGTAGATGTATTAGAGATGAGACAGACTCATCAACCTGCTTGTCATCCAGCACCACTAATTTATACAATAAACATTAAAACTAAAACATTTAACATTCCCATCATACCGTGCCGCATGTTCCCTAATTATATCGAAAACTCGACGTTTCAAGCTCTCAAGCACGTTGGTAATGTCGATATCCTCGTCATCGAGGGTGATGCGATGGCGGACTGCGCTTGAATTGATGCCACAAAGTCTGCGTTCCTCGGCATGATGCTGAAAAACAAAAGAATAATGATCAGGACATAGGCAATAGGTGTGTGTAAAGGAGTACAATTCACAATCAGTTGTGAATTAGCATTCACGATGTTATCACAAGGACAGATAATGGTTGCATGAAAGATTGAGATTATTATCTTTGAAAAAGATGGTTGAAATCTTCTCGCATTTGTCGCGGAAAACATGGCGGAAGAGGGATTTATATTCTCATCTGCACCAGACATTGTGCAATGTGTATTTTGTTCAATTTATTTGGGAAAATGGGAAGAAAGTGACATACCAGCAATAGAACATGCAAGGTACAGCTCGAACTGTAGAAGGAAAGGAAATATAACAATTGAAGAGGAGAATTACGATAATAATATTCTACGAGAATATGAAGAAAGATATTAACTTTTAATTGTGTAGAAGATTCATCCGTTCAAGGAGAGTATTTTGAAAAGCATCATCATCTACTTGTGACTTTTGTAAATCATTATCCAATAAAGCAGAGTATTTTGCGAGAAATGGTTATTTCTTACATAAAAATCCATTCTATCTGCAATGTGTCTATTGCAAATATATTATCGAAAATCCATTGAAAAAGTAATACATTTACCGTTTTGTTTATATGAAGAGTGTGAGAAAGAAGAGCGGGGCTTGGATGTTCCGGATATACGTATCATAAGATGAAGTAAAATCGCATGCATGCAGTATATTGTAGAAGGTTTTTTATCCTCCGAGGACAAAACTGTCCCGGAGGAGAAAAACTGTGCTCGGAGGAGAAAAACTGTCCTCAGAGCACAATTTTCCCCTCAGAGGATAAAATCGAAGTAAAAATGTACTTACATGTACTGCTTGATGCTGCGGAATCTCCTCGAGTGTAGAGGTGCAGATAGCGACCTATGGTACAGGTGTAGATAGCGGGCTATGTACAGGTGTAGATAGCGGCCTATGGATGATTGATTCCTCCAGGTGTAGATACCGCCTTTGACTCCTTTCAGATTGATTCCTCTCAGGTGTAGATACGCCTTTGACTCCTCTCAGATTGATTCCTCTCAGCTGTGTTGTCTCGACGAGAGCTCAAACTGTTTATGAGACGAGTTGAGAGGTGAGAAAATGCTGTGAAAACAATGAAATTGAATTTAATAACTGTAACCAAATATATATAAGTATAGTGCTATAAAGTACAATAAATTATCGCTAGAGTGTGCTTTTCATAATAATAATAATAAGCTAGAGCAAGGTAATCTGTTAGTAGTGATCTTGTCTTTGCTGATACAACATCAAGCTACTGTACTGAGATGGATAATGTGTTTGGTGCGGCATCAGTGGAGTCTGAGTTAAAGTCTTCAGATTTGTGCGTTCAATTCATTATAGATAGACATTTTAATCAATTAAGTGAATACCATTCTGTTCCTTTAGAAAAAATGAGATATCAATATAAATTAAGTGAACTCTTGGACACGCACCTAGATATATTGCAGCGATTAGCAGAAAAAGGATGGACAAATCTACAATATTTAACTTTTGTGAGAGATTATGAAAAATTAGGTTCTTGCTTAGTGATGGATACGATTATTCTTGTTTGTGATTTATATGGTACATCATATGATAAATTCTGGGGGAATGGCGACCGCCCCGGCTCATATAAATGTGAGTGTGCAATCCTTAAACAGTCTATCAATAGAATTAAGAAGGTTAAAATAGAAAACAATGCTCATTTAACAGAAGAACAATTAAATCAACTTATTTGGAATTTTTACGAGATTCTGCAGATGAGAGGCTTAGAACAGGATTGACAAGAAAGATCAAAACATATAAGTATATGTGTGCAATATTGTAAATAAATGAAATGCATCAACTTTGCTACTGGTTGGTTAAATATTAAAATGCGTTATCTCATTGATGATAGAAAACACTGACAAGATAAGATTCATGTTTGAAAAATGAGGTCCTCTTACTTCCATGTTGAAGGATCTAACATGATTTGAATATAAAATTAGAATCAAGCTAGATGTTTTATTCCCAGTAGGATAAGGAAAGAGTTACTTTCTGTATTTGATTTGTGCATAGATATGGTTTGATGTATGTATAATAATTTAAAAATAAAGAAAATTATTGTGACAATGACTGTTGACATTTACCTCTCACCCCTTCTCCTGATTCCTCTCTCATTTTTTCTTTCCTGCTAAACGAGTGGAGGACAGAGGAGGAGAACAAAGGACAATTTTTGTCCTCGGAGAAGAGGAAAATTTAAGTAAAAATGAACTTACATGTGTTGATTTGAAATAATCGGATATGCTTCTCTCAGCTCCTCGACTCGGTTCAGCTCAGGTAGCTCCTCGTTCCAGCTTAGCTCCTCGGCTATGCTTTTCTTGATGTAGGTATGTTTCCCTCATGAGAGCACAACTCGTGCTAAACCTCTGTGGAGTATGCAGTGCTCGCCAATTGTGATAGGCCTCCTATGTGTTTCTCTCCGCTAGTACGTGTAGACAAGTGCACTCAATCACTCTCCACTATGCAAGTTGCATGAGCGATAAGAAATGAAAATGTGTTTTTATAGCTTGTTGTACGTATGCATGCATGCACAAGCACAAGCTGACATCACTCGGTCGCTCACTCAGTCAAGGCCAGCCAACGCCCCCCGACCTTCACAAGGCCGCCCGCCTTCCTTGTTGATAATAGCAAAAAGGAATTTAGAAATATGGTGATTTGAGAATAGGAGATAACGCATGGAGCCATCTGGCAATCTGCTACTTGTGAGAAGCGAGGGGGGTGTATCCTGCTCTCTCTCTCTCTTGAGACTGGCATTAAGTGTTTGACATCACCATCATGATAGCGTGTAGCACGCGTTCTTATCCATTAAGTTATTACCATCAACATGTTGATAAGGAAAGTGGGCGTCGTAGCACGCCATGTACTTTCATTGAGCACACACACACTTGGCTCTAATCGCTCAAGCTAATAAGATCAAAAATGAGTGAGAATTTTGATTGCACAAGTTTCAATGAATTCTCAATTGCACCTAGTCAGGTGCAAAGCAAACCATTATTATAAGGCATTAGATGTAGAAATATGGATTCACTTCAACTGGCAGTAGAGTATACAGATTCACTTTAACTTTACAGTAGAGAATTTTTCCCTCAAAGGGAAATAATTTTTTCCCTCATCTAGCATTCACTTCAATCTTTCAGTATAGCATTAGATTAAAATATGGATTCACTTTAATTTGACAGTAGAGAATACAGATTCACTTTAATCTGTCACCAAGGAATTTTTCCCTCAAGAGATTTTTTTTGTTTTTTGGAAAAAATTGATCGTTTCTAAGTTTCCTAAAAATGTTCAAAAAAGCAGTCTTTTATCACTTATTCGGCTTTTGAGAAGTAGATTTCCAGCACTTCTTCTCAATGCAAAAATCCCGTCAGACGGGCCGTTGACGGGCTACTAACGTTTAAAATTTAAATATTGTAATGATGATGGAGAATTTTGAAAAAAATAATTAATGATTCTGTTCATGTTATAAACATTGTCCTAGAATTTCAAATGTTTCCATCCAAAATTGAAAAAGTTATATCATTTTTCAAATTAGATTCCATTTGTGCTAAAAATCATGTCACACACCAAGCCTATGAAATAATTTTCAAGTTTTAAATTCAAATAATAAAACTAGGTACTATTTTATTGATTCCAACATTATTTCAGTGGAAGCACAAATTAATGTCCCCCATAAAGAAATCATTAATCCGTCCCAGAAATATGGACTGTTTTAATGTTAACAATAAGATTGTCTATATCAATAACTTTGAAACTCCCGGGTGATTCATGCTTGTGCACTACTGCGCTTGAGCGACAGCCATTAAAGATGTCCTGTGCCTGTCTCCTTCATTTTCAGTAGTTGAAGGTGAAGTTCGTTCATTGTTTGTTTATCCTTTATTTTATCGCATCATCAAGTTGATGATAATTTTTGATTGCTGAAGGTCTTAATTAGGTAAGATCATTCATTTATGTCTAGGATATTTATTGATAAATTTAATAGCATACAGAAGTACCTACTAAACAAAGCTGTTTAGCCTAGTTTTGGCAAAGCGTTATTCCCCAGATAAATTTGTAAAGCACATGTTGTTTTTAAAAGCACTATGGTAAATAATAATCATGTTAGGCCCTATTAATAACCCTGATACAACATTAATTGCAATTTTTAGTGTGTATAAGTGATTTTTTTTCCATTTTTAAACCCAAACAGTTGATTTAACCAACTGTTAACATTGTTGGTACCTTAAACTTGTGAAACAACTATCAAGTGTGTTTTGATTTTATTATTTAGGTAATAATTCTCAAACTAGTGATTATCTGATTCAGTAGTATCATAATAGATTGATTTAATTATTATGAATGTTTAAGATATAAGAAGCTATTGTAAAATGTTACAATAATAAAGCTAATACCAGAATAGGCTTACTCACTAATAATATTAGTTATTTATAGGCATATTAGGGACTATGGTTACATTTGACCTAATTAACTTTTTGAATACAGTATTTTGATTAGATAAAACATTATTTATTTCATATGACTAGTATCAATCAACCTCTTGAGAAATACTCTAAATAAACGTAAATAGCAGCAATCATTCTTATTGATAGGCTACAATTTAATAATTAGTTTAGTACTATGTAAGGTCCTTAAATACTCCCGTGTATTGGTTTATTGTTTTAATACTATCAATTTATTAAAACCATACTAAATTATTAAGTACTTCAAAATTTCGGTGTAAATGCACGTCCAGTGCCAACATACCTGTCATCAAATTTTTGGTTGGGATCGATTATTAAGTATGCTATTTTGAGCACAAAATCACAAATTTAAACAACAGTCACTATTGTTTTTGAAATAACTAAGTTCAAAGTAGCACATGCATTTAACCTATGAGTAGCAGCCATTTTTTATTGAAATCATCAAATTATGATATTCCAATCTGAGTTTTCCTAACCTAAGCTTTTCCTAACCTAAGCTTTATTAACCTAAAGCTTTTCCTAACCTTAGCTACTTATGGTTGCTACTTATAGCATAGGTTAAATGCATGTAAGTTGTGCTACTTTGAACTTAGTTTATTTTGAAAAATAGTGACCGCCGTTTAATTTTTGATTTTGTGCTCAAAATATCATAGGCCTATATAATAATAATCGATCCCAACCAAAAATTTGATGACAGGTATGTTGGCACTGGACGTGCACTTTAGCCAAAATTTCTTTCAATTAGATAATTGCTTTCATACATGTTCCATTTGATTTCAGACGAAGGTGGGAATAGAACTGCAGATACATTTATACTAAAATCCACCATGACAGATGAATATGATGCCAAGGATTAGATTTGAAAAAAGTTCATCTCTCTACATTTGATGAAAGCCATTTTCAGTAAGTTGCACTCTATCTCCTCCAATAATCAAATTTTTCAACATACATAAACAAACTTACTTGTAACCTTAACAAACAAACTTAGGCTACCTACATAGCCTATATTCAAGAATTACTGGAGCAGTTTTAAGATTTTATGTCAAGCCCTATTAATACCCTAATATAACAGTAATTGCAATTTTTAGTGTGTATAAGTTGAAAGTTTATCATTTTCAAACACTGAGGCCCGGTTGCACAAAAGCCGGTTAAATTTTAACTGTGATTAATTCCGCGAGAGCCAATCAGAGAAGCCGTTTTATCAAAAACGCATTCTCTGATTGGTTCTCGTGAAGTTAATACGGTTAAAATTTAACTGGCTTTTGTGCAACCGGGTCTAATAGTTGATTAAACTGTTACCATTGTTGGTTAACTTCAAACTTGTAAAAAATATCAAGTTAGTGGTTTTAATTTCATGATTCAATACATTTTAAGCTAGTGATTATATGATTTATATGAATAGTAATATTATAATAGATTGATTCAATATCATGGATGGTTTTATGATATAAGAAGCTATTGTAAAATGTTACAATAATAGAACTATTCATAACACACACCTACTAATTATTAGTTATATTTATTGGGGACTATAGTTACATTTTTGTTAGGACATGAACTAAATTTTTTTTTATATTTTGATTAGAGAAACCCATATTTATTCCAATATGACCAGTATAAAATAACCCCCTTGATAAATACTTTAGATAATTTGTAAGTAGAAGCAATCATTTATTGATAGGCTACAATTTGATAATTAGTTCAGTACTATGTAGGTCCTTGAAAACTCTCTTGTATTGGTTTATTGTTATATCATTTACTATCACTTATAAAATTCCTTCAATTAGAAAATCGCTTTCATACATTTAATGTATCATTTGATTTCAGGCAAAGGTGGGAATAGAACTGCAGACGCATATACCAAAATCCACCATGACAGACGAATATGCTGCCAACTACAGTTTTAGATTTAAAACTCCTTTCTACATCTGATGGAAACCATTTTCAGTAAGTTGCACTATACTATTTCCTAATCACTAAAGCAGTTTTAAATTTTTAAAATGATAACTTTATAATTGAATAGGCTCAGATTTTTAATTTCATATGAAGCAAAAATTTATTGTAAAACAAGCTGCAAATTAGTATAGTAATTTCCAAAGAACCATATTGGAGACTTAAGTCACAATAAATCTCAATAATGTTGGATATGTTATAAGAAGTTTGACGAATGAGTGAACTGGCAGAAGTGTGAACCGCGGCTAGAGTCGGTTTAAGGTTGTGCAAAGGCTAAAAATAAAATTTATACTGGTGATATTTTTCAAATTTTTTCGGTTTGTATATCATCAACCTATCAAAATGAAAAGGTATTCCAGGAAAACATTTTTTCCGATCATTACTTTTTGAGATATGAGAGCCTAAAGTTTGAATTTTTGGGACAGAACATTTAAAATTCGATAAAAATAAATCCTTGAGATTTAGAGGATAATTCTTCATAGTATTGTTGAACTATTAAAAAAATATTTTCTGAAAATATCCATTTTATTGAAAATACAAGGTTTTTGGGCCACTCTGTATCTATATAGAACAAGACAATTATTTATCATGCAAATATTGGTTGGTTCTGAATTTATTTATCCTTTTGTGGATACAATCACAAATCATAGAAATATAATTTGGGAAAATAGCAGGCTTTGCCCAAAACTATTTTATTCCCAAATTTTGATAATGAATAATATGTCCCAAAATGTTTTTATAATTTTTACTGCTGAAAGTTAAAGTTTAATTTTCATTGATGTTTAAAAAAATATAGGTATAAAAATCAAAATAAATATAAATTACTAGCAGGCCCTCTTTTTCATGTCTATATTGACTGGACTAATATGGTTGCAACTTTAAGTGAGTTAGTGTGAACGCATTACTGGGATAAAACATACCTATAGTCTTTTTTCTTTAGGGCTACTTTTGAATAATACTTGAGAATAGAAATCAAAGAAAAATAAAAATAATATATTATTCTAATATTTTTATTTCTAAAAAGAAATATGCCAATTTTAAAATGGGTACTTGAATTTCTGTTTTTATTTACATACCTACAGGTATGGTTTGAAAAACAAATACGGCTATCTACTACAGTGCAGTGTAAATATTGCCAAAACGCTAACCTTGCTAACATATAAAAATTAACATACAATAAAAAATAATAACATCCATATTTACATAACCAAAATGTCATATATTCGACTATAAAGGAAAGCACATTCGCTCCTGGGTGGCACATATATGTGCGACATGACTAATCAACTCCTCCCAATAAAAAATTAGGTTTACTTCATATATACCAGTCAATAATACAGAATACTCCACACATTCCAATCATATCACCTGTTGAAATGAATATTTCCTTAACAGTAATTTGAATTACTCTGGAAGATCGTTAAATTCCTCAAGTTTCTCAAATTTCAGGGTTTTTTCACTCGTGACACATATATGTGCCACTCGGTCTTTATATAGAATGGTGAGTGTAAACCAAGGATAGTGTATAGCAGGTTGCCTCAATCGCGTTTACATACGCGGATGAGATGGCATGAGCCTACGTGGCAAACGCCGGCTTCCCATAAGAATTACATACAAAACACCGCGTCAAATCACTTCCTCACATAAAAACCGCTGTATTGATAAAAAATATGAATATGCTATTCAATTCAGAAGAAACAAGCTCCACATCAATGTGTATTTTGAAAACATTAATTCATTTCGAAAAGTGTAGAAAGTCCTTGAATCTATCACTATATTCAATCGGTAAAACCTATTCATATTTGTGAAAAGGCTGGTAACTTATTTGTTTTGGACTTATTTTAAACAATAATATGACAAAATGAAGCGAACTTATTTAATTTTATGCTGGTCGTCCAATAATATTTAAAAATGATTGTTTATTATTTGACAATTGTTTGTGAAAATTGATAGTTGTATCGTCGCCTGGAATGCTAGTTGCAAGCATTTGTATTAATGATATTTGTTTAAGACTTTATTAATTGACATATACCTAGAACCAATTTAGCGAAATCATGGAACTGTTCACCATGGTTACAAGTTATTTTTAGAACCTTGAACTGTCTGGTTACTAATAATTATTTCAGTTGTCTACTGGAAAGCGTAGTGCCAACACGTTGCTCTTGTATTGTGTTTTTGTCTCTGCTCAGTGCAGTATTATTATTATTATTGACGATTATTAGTATATTTTATTGATTATTTTCATGGACACAAATTTACAAAGGAAATACCATATTTATTCACAAATAATATAACATTAATTATTCATGAAATTATTCAACTACTTTACAGTACAGTAGTGTAATGCGCTTTATTTTTTGATAAAATAACAGCATTAAAGTCATTAAAAGTCATGATATCTATTTTTTTATCATAATTGGGATAAATAAATCTTTATAATGTTTAAATGATGTTCATATATTCTTAGGGCTTATCTAGACTGTTTATTTTTGTGATAAAGCTAGGCAACCGTTGATGGGTTCGCATTGCTATGTTTCAGGAGTTGTTGATAAAATAACGTTAATATCCTGAAATTCCTAAAGAAGCTGTTAGTTCTTTCCACAGACTTCATAAGGATAAAATTTCTAAATGAGAATAGAATCTGTTTAAGAGAAAGAACTAAAACGATGCAGAAAAAACTAATAGAAAGTACAAAAAATATTTGAAATGGTATCATCAAATCAAATTGTGTGTTCAAACGATTTGTTTTAGACTCGCCGGTAACATTTATAGGATTTTTACTGAAAATTAGTTTGATATTGTTTCAAAGGGGATAAAATGCTGAACATTTTGATGTCAATCACTTCTATGTAAAGTTGATGGTTGATTTGCTATGAGGGCTCAAAGTTGGCATTTTTACATTTGAATGCATGTTAAGCCAGGGCGAGAGGTCGCAGCATGACGTCACACCATAGCAGGCTGCGGTCTCCACGCGTCTTATGTGATCAAGGCAACCTACTATTATACTATTCTTGAGTTTTTTCCAATTATAAGGAAATAGCAGTATCATCAAAGGCCAATGACATACATATTCATCATAAAATTCATCATTAGTAAATTATTATTATTGATCATGTTTTCAAAGTATAAACAAAAATCCAAGAAAATATTTGACTTACAGATAGAAAATTGAATGTCCAATTGATGTGAAATGAAAATAGTTCATTCAATAAACTTATTTGTGAATAAAACAATCATGTCAAAAGGCTTTCTTTATGAAGTATGGAATAATCATAATTAGTAGTCCCCATACATGTGGAGAAATTGCAAATCAGTTACTTGAATCAAAGAAGAACTCATCGTTTCGTCCACTTCACCGCTTGCTCCCAATACTCTTTTCCAATGTCTTCTTTTGCATCCAATATCTAATCACTGCTACCCAAGACGGAACCTCCTTCAAACATACTTTTTTCAACAACCTTTGAAATTCAACGATACATATGCACATATACAGAGTGAGTCAATGTATGGGAACCCTTCATAATTTTGAACAGTTGTAGATATAATTCTGTAACTTCAGGATCAGTTATTGATAGAATACTCTACCTTTTAATGTACAACCAAGTTCCAACCCCACATAACTGTTTACTTGGGGGTTGTAACTGGGATATTTAAAATGTAAACACCCATTGTGTGGGTAATCATTTTAAAGGTCTTTTTAAAACAAGAAAGATTACATCAATAATAATGTTCTATGATAATTGTATCCAAAATGGCGGCTGATTGAAGTTTTAGTTTTTGAAGAAATGAGGGTTTGTAACTAAAATATAAAAAATGAACACCCATTGTGTGCTCATAGTTTTAAAGGCCTTTTTAAAACAAGAATGACGACATCAATAAAATGTTCTATGATATTTATCAAAAATGGCGGCTGATTGAAGTTTTAGTTTTTATAGAAATGATTGATAAAAGTAATAAAACTTAAAACAACACTTTTTTTATGAATAACGAAACACATTGAAAAACTGATTATTTATTTAGTAATCTGTTTGGTACTTTTTACTTTCCTTGCCCTATTACCATAGGTAAGGAAAGTATTGCTTCTGAAAAAATTAAGGTACCCCAATTTCTAAATTTCTATACGTTTGAAGGTCCCCTGAGTCCAAAAAACTGGTTTTGGGTATTGGTCTGTGTGTGTGTGTGTGTGTGGTGTGTGTGTGTGTGTGTGTGTGTGTGTGTGTGTGTGTATGAGTGTATGTGCGTCTGTGTACACGATCTCATCTCCCAATTAACGGAATGACTTGACATTTGGAACTTAAGGTCCTTTCACTATAAGGATCCGACACGAACAATTTCGATCAAATGCAATTCAAGATGGCGGCTAAAATGGCGAAAATGTTGTCAAAACAAGGTTTTTCGTGATTTTCTCGGAAACCGCTCCAACGATTTTGATCAAATTCATACCTAAAATAGTAATGATAAGCTCTATCAACTGTCACAAGTCCCATATCTGTAAAAATTTCAGGAGCTCCGCCCCATCAATGCAGATAGAATCCCAATTATCAGGCTTCAGATACAATCGAAACAAAAAAAAATCAAGTGGAGTAGATTGAGCATGAAAATCTCTACAATTAATGTTCAGTAACATTTTCACCTAAAATTGAAAATAAGCTTTAAATTCGAGAAAATGCATTATTCAATTGCAAATTATTGTTGATTCTATTAAATCATTCACTATGAAGAGATAGCAGACCTCATGTGTGTCTCCAGCGTTATTACCCTGTCACCAGCTGGCTCAAATCACTGAATAGTAGACTTGAGATGCGCGGGAACATTAGCGTCAGGTGATCAATTTTCATAACGGCAAGGAAAGTTGTTGTGAGTGCGCCACACCAGATTTTTACATTTCATTTCAAAAGATGCTCCCAAAATGTTCCCCTTTATTCTCTCGTTTGACAGTGTGCCAAACTGTCATAAATGTAAATGAGATGTCCTTATGAAGGTCTAAGTCAACCACTTATGAGGGTTTGAAATTCATTTATGTATGTCAAAAGGTAGAGTATTTGACCAATAACTTATCCTGAAAGTTACAGTATGTATATCAGTCTCCACTTATAAAAGTTTTTAAGCTACATAATCAGCATTCTGAGATTGTTACCGAGAAATTTTATATTTTACTCATAATAACCTATTAAGTTATCCCACTAAACTGTACATTTCATATTTTACAGGACCAAGAGTAGAGAGACTACGCCTCATGAAGCTCAAATCGAGGACGATAGCAGTTCAAAGTAAAAATATATAATTAGTTATAAATTGAAAGTTCAATTTTTGTAATATTTAATAAAAATCATTGCATTTTATTGAAAATAATGCTTTCTTATTTACATTTTTCGCTCATATAGTAAATACTCTGAAGTTAAGCTTTAAAGAAAATAAACTAATATAGATATTAATATTAATATTTAATATTTTAATAGATATTCAAAGTAATAATTGATGTGTTACTCAGATGTATATGAACTGTACTCCATTTGAGGTGTTGCAAGCATAGAGGGCTGTTGAACTAGAGCAGATTTGATTTAATTAATTCATCGAATGGCGAGTGACTCATGCACTGCTCCCTCTCAGGACAGTCTGCAAGCTGTTATTGGTTAGCAGAGGTCGATCTCGACTCAATCAATACAGCTACAGAGACAGTTTATAGACTGCCCTGACAGGAGAGAATGAATAAGTAATTTGCCATTCACAGGAGAATTTTAAAGAATATTTCAATTTGAATAATATTAAAAATATAAAATATATATTAATAATCTGATTCAGTGCAATCCAATATAAATGCTTAATCATAATTCAAATTTCATCCAGAATTTGAAATAAATCTGTAATTCTTATTATTCATGATTCAATTATTCTTCCAAACTAATGCTCCAATCTTACTATTGCCTTAATACTCTATTTCTATACTCAGTGGACATCCATACATTCTATATATAGATGAAATCTATATAATATATATATATATAGTATATATATATATATTTATATATATATATTATATAGTCTATATATATTATATAATCTATATATTATATATAGATTTCATCTATATTATATAGAATGTATGGATGTCCACTGAGTATAGAAATTGAGTATTAAGGCAATAGTAAGATTGGAGCATTAGTTTGGAAGAATAATTGAATCATGAATAATAAGAATTACAGATTTATTTCAAATTCTGGATGAAATTGAATTATGATTAAGCATTGATATTGGATTGCACTGGCCTTGAATCAGGATTGATTCACTCTAACATCCAGCTTGAATCCGACTCTAATTGATCTAGAATCACAATAGAATCGAGCTTGAATTTCGTGAAAGGTGTGCAGGTGGCCTTGAATGGGGGGATTGCATCCAGCATGCGTTTCAAGCCTGAGTCAAGACTGCATCTCATTCCTGATTCGACCGTGCATCTCGGGCCTGAATCGAGCACGCAACGCGATCTTGATTTTAGCTCGCAGCACCAGCCTGATTAGAGCCTGCATTTCGAGCTCGAAACTGGCTTGAACGATGTATAAACGGACTCTTGATTCAACTCATTTCGAGCAAAACGCATGCGAATGAAATCTTGAATCAAGCCCTCACGTTTGACAAAACGAGCTTGTTTTGATTTCGATTCAAGTTGATTTTGCTGATTGGGCAGTAGTCAACATTATATAAACAGAACATAAACTCCTATACCATGGGCTATCTTCTTTCTTATGCTATATTCTCTATGATAAGACTCCTACCTATCTACAATATTCTGTTTGGCTGGAATTTTATAGAGCTGGATGTTGTATGATCGAAATTGGAACAGTTTGAACCTCAAGAAGCATTTGGTCCATTATAATGTTGTAATTTTAATTATTAAAGATATATATAGAATGATAGATCAAAATTCATAAGGCCAATAATAATAATAATTATTGTTATGCATATAATATTGAATAATTTGTATATAATAGATATCATTGCAGTTGTTATGAATAAAATAATGAACAAAAAAAACAAGAATGCAATAGCGGACTTCCGAGTATTGTACAAGTAGATCATGTTGATACTTTTTTCTTTTGTAGAATCTCCCATCATTGTCTTTTACAATGTGGCAAGGCCAAAAGGCTGTTTGCCGATTCTTCCCTACATAATATCCCCTAAGACTGAAATTAAAAAACAATTACATTTCAAAGTAAGTAACAACACTATATATATGTATAAATCTTTAAAACGAGTAGTTATTTCAATTTTTTTACATTTAAATCATCTCTTGATGGGCTAAAATCGTACAACATATAATTACAAAAATATTTGGCCTCCACATCTCCCTTACAGCCAAACCATTCCTCCACAATAATGACAAAGTAGCCATTATAATATATTTATTATACTACATATTATTATAATTCTTTATAACAAGTAGTTATTTTAATTTTTTCACATTTAGGTACATCTACTTGATGGCTAAAATCATACAAACATAGAATCACAAAAATACTTGGCCTTCGATATTCTTACATCCAAAACTGATATTTACTTATTTTTGATATATATATATATATATATATATATTATAATATATAATATGATATCACATCCAATCCACTCCTCCACATAATGGCAGTGTACAATTTCTCATAACAAGTATAAAAAATAAAATGAACTGTTACTCATGGAGCAAAATGACTTAAATGTATCACTGTTTTTTTTTATCCAGTGAGTTCATGATAATAAATTGAGATTTTGTGGGCATTAGGATGCAAGTCCAGCTTGAACTAATTTAAAGAGTTATGACTCATGATATTTCACTGTATTTTTGTTATAGTGGTTCAAGATAATAAATAAGATTTTGTGAGCATTCATTTTTATTCTTATTATTGTTTTTTTGTTTGTTGGCCTCCCATCACTCCTTCAGCCAACCCGTTCCACCACATGGCGTCAGTGACTGAATGAGTATGCTTAGGCAAATTTTAACAGATCTCATAAGGGTTTGAAATGATGCCCCATCCATTGATGGAGGTGGGACAGCTATTTGACTCATTTTCTGTTCTGCCTGACATATTTCAA
>NW_024092362.1:0-17172 GCF_014356525.2 Nilaparvata lugens | reverse complement strand
TTGGTAGAATGAAGCAGAATAATATTTTTCTGCACTGTCAGAAGCAGATGAATAAAACGACTGTAGGGAGCTTTTCAAGTGTGTCAAATCCCCACATATCTATAGAACATCAAACCACTTTATATACATTACCCTCCTGTGTTATAGATTTTTCCATTTGCCATATCCATAGATTCATTCATCTCTACTATAATAGAGGATATAACTGGCTTATACACGTACGGGATAGGAAAATTATGTTTGACGCATCATCACGTCTCAACTACTCAACTGATTAACTTGAAATTTTGCTTTTATAGATTCTCAATTAACCGAGGATAGTTATAGGCCTATTTTTAATTCTTCAAGATTTCATCAAGTCTAGTTTTCAGTTGGTCAAGTTTTAATGGACCCTTGCAGAGCAGGGGTTACCTGCTAGTAAAAGTAGGTACAGAATATAATATCTGATTCACCTCCTATAATTATAATAATACATAGATTTTCCCAACAGGGTACCTAATACAGCAATTTCCCGAACAGAAGCTGTGAAGCATTTCAAGTGCACATATGTGGAAAAGCCAAATGACTGAGGGTGGAAACCTGGAGAAAATCCGAACGGAAAAGTTAATGACTGGCAATTAACGCCGGAAAATTCTGGCTGAGCAGACATCGTCAAGGGTTTTCCACAGATGGGAAAATCGTTTATCGCAAAATCTTCTCGTATCACTGAGTTTTCAGTTTTAACCTTTTATTTCTGATGATCATTGAATTTTCACGGTTTTCCTTTGCAATATTTTTCGCGGTTGTATATTTCCATTATAGAAATATGGCATGAGAAGAATTATTATGTTTTTTTTATAATTTTGGCCTATAAATGCATATATATATATATATATATATATATATATATATATATATATATATATAATATATATATATATATATAGAAGAATTCCACGGTTCCTTTGCAATATTTTCTGCGGTGTATAGTACATGAAAAATATGGAATGAGGAGATATCCATGATTTAGGTCGTTTATTTTCCAAATTACAAGCGAATTTGCTGCTAACTCAAGCCGATACTGTCTATAATATAGTCATACTCGTACTGTCTATAACTGCACAGTATGAGCGACTATCAGCGTCACATTGCTTCACGAAATAGATCTACTAGGACTATCAGCTAAAGTTAACAGTGATCTTTGAAACATAAACGACCTACACCATGATACTCCTCCTGTATGCTATCTTCTGTCTATAATATTAGTATTTCAGAAAATTAAACTTCTTTAAATAGTGTTTGGAATTTGTCATCTCTCATTTTATTGAGAATGACCTACAACTTGGAAGAGGCCTATAACCATCCTCGGTAAATTAAGAATCTATATGCAAAATTCCAATTCAATCAGTTGAGTAGTGAATATATGATCATGATTTTTTTCAGGCCCAGTTCAGTAACTAATACAATAAATAACAAAAAATTGACAAACTTATAAATAAGACGTACATACAGTAATAATGCTCAACATACTGTAATAGTACTTTTTGTCATAGTCATCCAATTCCAGCTGTTTTAAATCCATGAAATCAAGCCGGTAAACAGCTGATTGTAGAGCAAATAAACATATGATTCTCATTACAGCCTACTGTACTGTAATAAAATCATATGTTTTCTTTACAGTCGAGTATGTTTCCTAGTTCCGAATTTGGAACAGAAAAACTGGTACGAAAACCGCTTTTTAGCACTCCAGGTGGAAATTTTGTCAACTACAGTCAAGAAATTCTTGATTCGAAACTTGTAAACTAGGTTATGTTCATAGAATGCATGTAGTGATGTCAACACAAGCAGGTAATATTTCTGTTTCTCAATTATTCTTTTCTGGATTATTATGACAAAAAATAGAGTAAGTTACTTGGACGTGAATGTCTTTTGCAGTGCTCGAATGAAATTCTAGTCTCGGCTAACGCCTCGACTAGAAACATCATTCTCGCATGCAAAAGGGCCCTTCCCGTCCTTGTGACTTAAGATACTATTATGTAACAAGTCCGGAAACGATAATTTATTCACCCCGCATAAGTATGATTGTTTCTGCCCCAAAGGTAGTTGAGGGCAGAATAAATAAATAAATAAATAAATAAATAATTTTATTTCCATCATAAAATTCACTTGACATTCATTTAAAGTTTTGGAAATTATATGACCACTTTGACAAGTTGTGTGGTCATTGTTAGTAATGTATTTAATTGTAATTACTAAATTGTTAAGAATTATCATACGAATGCGGTAAATACGTTACCGTACACGTAACGAGAAATATTTTTTGTCATACTTACCTAAGAAGAATAATATCACTGAGAAACCATTACCTGCTGCTGCTCGAGCTACTGCATTCTATAAACATGACCTAGCCCGTAGCGCATAGTTCATAACAGACAGACCCTTCGAGCTCAAATAAAATATAAAAGTCTAAATTATAATATTTCAGATGATTTCTTATAACTTGAAACTCCTTAAAAATGAGTTCTCTAATTATTTGAGTTAGTATATTAATTACTCAGATGCTATTAGGACTCAGTAGAGTCCTAACATACTCGACTGTAAAGAGAACATAATATGATCTCTTTACAGTATAGTATGCTGTAATGAAAATCACATATTTTTTTGTTCTGCAAACAGCTGTTTACCGGCTTGATTTAATGCATGGAAAACAGCTGCAATTGAGTAAGTATGACAAAAATATACTCGTGAATATAGAAATTCTGTACCGTACATGTACGGTTATAGATTGTTATTATAGATTTTTATCCTATTGTTTCATCTCTTGTCAACTCTTTCTATTTGTTTATTTGCCTTATTGTCAATTTTTCGCTCAACAAGGTGTGAAAGGGATTTGAAAAGAGACGCTTACAAACCAGAGTGTGTGAGACAAATAATATGTACGAATACAGAAAAGAAAAAACTATACATTTTCAATGTAATAATTGGAGAAACCCCTGTTCATAATTATTGTCATATTATAGACTGGCAGGTAACCCGTGCTCCGCAAGGATCTATTTTAAAACTTGACAAACTGAGAACTTGACGTAATAAAATCTTGAAGAATTGAAAATAGGCCTATAACCATCCTCGGTTAATTGAGAATCTATAATGTAAAATTTCAAGTTAATCAGTTGACTCACAATGGTGAGTCAAACAAAATTCTCCTATCCAGTACGTGTATAAGCCAGTTCTTTTCTTTATAATAATATTGTACATGAATGATTCGATAGAGATATCGTCGAACATACTTACAGAAATAATATTGTCACCGTTCACTGTGAGGGAGTCCAGCATCGAGCTGGCAGTTTAAAGTGAATGTCGACCCATAAGGGAGTTAACCCCACATCTTCTATTCTATTGTAAGGGTTGTTCCGCCCCAGGATATGGGATGACTACAGGATATGAACGGTCATTAGCCTTCCATATCCTAATGGCAAATCTAGGAGGTCAAAAGCCAGATTCCACCTCCATTACAGCCATTAGCATCACGCATGTTTGGGCGAATTTAATGAGGAGGAGGAAGAGGAAGAGTAGGAGGAGGAGAAGGATGAGGAGAAAGAGGTTGAGGAGGAGGAGGAGGAGGAGGAGGTGGGTGGAGGAGGAGGAGGAGGAGGTGGAGGAGGAAGAGAAGGAGAGAAGGAGGAGAAGGAGTAGAAGGAGTAGAAGGAGGAGGTGGAGAAGGAGGAGGAAGAGGATTAGTAGGACGATGTTAAAGGGTAGATGTTAACCTCCTTAACGCACATCAAGACAAGATGTCAACCAACTAAGGCTTACTAAGCCATAGTGAGGTCCACGTTATAATGGCAGTATAAGATCGACATTGGTGTTGTTATCAAAATGGCCATTCAATTCGTGGACTTTCTACAAAACAAAACAGATAGTGTTATCTCTCTCTAACTTGGCAATGTTGTCTGTTTTCCAGAATATTTTATTTCCACTTTTGACAGTCACTGTACAAAAGTAGACAGACGATCTCAGCCGCCATTTTTCTTCTTCATCCTATCAAAACATAAGTCGTATAATTGATTTAAAATTATTTTGAATAATTTTTAGACATTACCGTATGAGAAACACAAATTAAAATACCTGAAATGACATTTTAAAAGTTGATAACTAACCATCCTAGACTTCTTCATCCATGCTTCAGTTAGCCTACACGTATAGGTAAGACCATAGAGAAACAATAGCGTAAGTAGATATCCCATGGTATAGGGAATTTATGTCGCAACGTTTACTGTTATCTCAAGCCGATTACTGTCGATTATTGTCAATTTTTACTGTTTTGTTGGGATGAGAGTGTAGGAACGGCACAATTTGAGAGACTACCAGCGTCACACAGCTGCATGGGAAGGAACTACGTGAACTATCGGCTTGGGATAACAGTAAAAGTTGCGACATAAACGCCCTATACCATGGGATATCTACTTATGCTATCGTTTCTCTATGGTAAGACTTACTCGTACCGGTACAAAAAATATTGAAAGGTTATTTCAGAATTATTTCCATTGAAATTACTCATTTCTAATAGGATTTCTATTATTTTTAGAAGAAATTAGGATAGAATACCTACCAAATAACTTAATTTCTGTTGTTTTGAAATTCAGATTGGTGTATCACTGCTTTTTAAATTAGCCGCCACTTCAGGTTTGTATAAAATTAAATCTGATCTCAGTTATGGAAGCAAATTTTTTAATCAAATCATGAAAAAATATATTCTTGATTAATTTGACATTGAATTGAATATTTTATCAAGGAAATGATATTATTAGATCAAATTTAATGGGATGAATTGAGTAACAGCTGTGTACAGTCAGTGGCAAAATGGAGAGACTTGGCAACGTTTTTCTCCTATCTTTCTCCACTGCCATTATAACGTGGACCTTACTATAGTCTAGTGGACTTACGAGACCTCTGAGCATGGCCTTTCCTACCAACCAAATTCCAATCGTGAACTTTGCTACAAAAAGCGATTTGGTTCATTTGTGATACTGTACAAAAAGAAAGCCTCCAATATGCTTGTAGAACCTATAAAGTGTTCACAACTTCTTCTAGATTCAACTAATTTGTTGAGTTTGGTTCAAAATGTATGAAAACAAAACTTCTTTTCAAACAGAATAGAACTAATTCTTTCTTAGGAAGCCTAGAAGAGGCTACATGAGAATAATCTATAAAATCAATAATAATTTTAACATGTTTAGAATTTTAACATGAGTATAATTTGTGGATTTAAGTGAAATTTTCAATATTTTTTTGTGATTGTGAAGGAAGATTTTGGTTTGGCTTTGTATTTTGAAATTAATTAATCTGATAAATCCAAAATTATTGTAATACATACATTTTTTGGACTCAGAACAGTGTGTGAATTAAGTTATTATTTATGTATAACATCTAGACCGTGTATTCCAAAATAAGGTTTAAAGTAGTTTTGGACGAATGCCTGTTGTTTTTACCTGCATTGTATCTATTGTCTATGAATAAATAAATAAAAAAATAAATAAAAAGCGAAATGGCACTCACTCACTGACTGACTGACTGACTGACTCACTCACTCGCAGAACTGAAAATCTACCGGACCAAAAACATTCAAATCTGGTAGGTATGTTCAGTTGGCTCTTTAGAGGCGCACTAAGAAATCTTTTGCAATATTTTAACTCAGAGGGTGGTTTTCAAGGGTTTAAAGTTCGTCTTTTAGCATGTATATTCTTCTTATTCTCTTAATTATAATTGAAAAATGTCCATACCATATGTTAATATAGAACTATAATCTAGAGAGAGTACCTTTTCGAAACAGTTGTTAACTGGTAACTAAATTAATAATTTTGTCAGGTTGGCCTTAAGTTGAGTTGGCACCAAGTTGAAGATTGAAATGGATTATCGCGGAGAAATTGATTGGGCACTGCTACTTCAATCAGAGCTATCCCTGGGAATATTATATTACTAGCCGTCCGGCTCGCTTCGCTCGCCATATCCGTTTAGCCAGACGTTTAGTCTGGACCCACGACTGGATCGTCCTAACATATGATAAAAATGCTGAAATGAAAAATGCAGGCGAGCGAAGTGAGCCTGCTGATTTCATTCTTGGACGATCCAGTTGTGGGTCCAGGGGGCGGAGCCCCCCGGCAAGACGGATATGGCGAGCGAAGCGAGCCTGACGGCTAGTCTCGTATTAATTGGAATTAGGACCGTTTTCAGACTGTGGTACTTTTCTGGGAGTATTGTGATTGTGGATGATTGGATAAATAAATAAGACTCACTGGTTGTGAGAGAATATTTTTTCAGATTTGAGATTTAAAATTTCTCGAATATCATGACCCCAGAATAACATCTCACAGATTTAAATACATGCATTCCCATATTCAAAACTAATTTTCGAGCTGTGACATTTTTGAAAATGCATTAGCTTTGTGAATGCACCCCATAATTCCATCCCAGTACTCGTCAATTCATTTATCCCCAAGTGCAAAGCGACATTCCATTGCAGTAATCCATTAATTCATTTTCAGCCCATTCCAAAAATTCATCAATTTATTCTCAATTCATTCCAAAAATCCATCAATTATTATTCTTATTTCGACCCGAATTTCATACAGAATCAATGATGAATGCCTGAAATGTCACACAAGTCGAAAAAGTCCGCGTATATTCATGAGAATTCCGTGAGTCGGGTTCATATTTTATGTGTGATTAATTGATTTTATTGGCGCATAGCTTTATGGTTTCATATGTGGATTTGAAAAGGTTTTTGAGAATTTGAGTTTGTAATATGTGCACTGAATGTCAGTCACTGTGAATTCCAGTATAAAAGAATTCACAATCCTTCATCCATGAAGCTGTTTAAGTACAATGAGGTCCATGTTATAATGGCAGTGGAGAAAGATAGGGGAACAGCGTTGATGATACTCTGCCTTGCCACTGCCTTCTATAGAGAACAGCTGATACTAGTATATCTTATGTGATATCGACTGTTCGTACCTAATGGTTTTAAATTATCAATATATCTATCTACCAAGAAAAAGGAGAAAAGGGAAAGAGGAGGAGAAAGAAGAAGGAGAAGAAGAATAAGAAGGAGGAGAAGAAGAAGAAGAAGAAGAAGAAGAAAAAGAAGAAGAAGAAAAAGAAGAAGAAGGAGGAGGAGTAGAAGAAAAGAAGAAGAAAAAGAAGAAGAAGAAGAAGAAGAAATGTAGACATGTTAGGAGTAGACATGTTATAGTAGCAGTAGAGAAAGATAGGGGAACAACGTTGCCGATACTCTACCTTGCCACTGCCTTCTATGGAGAGCAGCTGATACTTGTATATCTCATGTAATATCTAATGTTCATTATGGTTTTAAATATTATCAATATATCTATCTTCTAAGAAGAAGAAGGAAAAGAGGCGGAAGAAAAAGAAGAGAAGAGGAAGAAGAAGAAGAAGATGATGGAGATGAAGACGATGAAGATCTCGGATGATGTTTTCTCAGGAGGTAAGACAAGAGAAGAAGAAGATTTGATAGCTGAGAGATGATCACCATCATCATCATCAAGAAGTACGAGAAGAGATTGATTGATTGATTGATTGAGTACTTTATTTATGTAGATTACAATATATACTGGCTTATACACTTATATACAATAGCTTACAATACAGCAAAATTATAGATGTATTTACATGATATAGACTAAGAAAATAATTATTGAACTGTATATGATATGAAAAAGCAATTTGTAATATAATAACTATAGATAATAATTATATTGTTATGCATCTACATAAATTGGCGGAGCTTTGGACATAAAGAGAACAGAGACGAGGAGAGAGAAAGAGGACAGAGACGAAGAGAAGAAGAAGAAAAAGAAGAAGAAGAAAAAGAAGAAGAAGGAGGAGGAGTAGAAGAAAAGAAGAAGAAAAAGAAGAAGAAGAAGAAGAAGAAATGTAGACTGTTAGGAGTAGACATGTTATAGTAGCAGTAGAGAAAGATAGGGGAACAACGTTGCCGATACTCTACCTTGCCACTGCCTTCTATGGAGAGCAGCTGATACTTGTATATCTCAGTAATATCTAATGTTCATTATGGTTTTAAATATTATCAATATATCATCTTCTAAGAAGAAAAGGAAAAGAGGCGGAAGAAAAAGAAGAGAAGAGGAAGAAGAAGAAGAAGATGATGGAGATGAAGACGATGAAGATCTCGGATGATGTTTTCTCAGGAGGTAAGACAAGAGAAGAAGAAGATTTGATAGCTGAGAGATGATCACCATCATCATCATCAAGAAGTACGAGAAGAGATTGATTGATTGATTGATGAGTACTTATTTATGTAGATTACAATATATACTGGCTTATACACTAATATACATAGCTTACAATACAGCAAAATTATAGATGTATTTACATGATATAGACTAAGAAAATAATTATTGAACTGTATATGATATGAAAAAGCAATTTGTAATATAATAACTATAGATAATAATTATATTGTTATGCATCTACATAAATTGGCGGAGCTTTGGACATAAAGAGAACAGAGACGAGGAGAGAGAAAGAGGACAGAGACGAAGAGAAGAAGAAGAAGAAGGAGAAAAAGAAGAAGAAGAAGAGGAAGAAGAGGGAGAAGAGAAAGAAGAAGAAGTAAAAGGAGACGAAGAATAAACTGTTGCTCATTCATACAGTATTTCAGAATTTTTCACTTTGTACCGCGTGGAATTCGTAGAAAATGTGAGGTTGTGATGCCTTCACCAGAGAGCAAGCCCCAAAAACCCAATAATTCAAAACAATACCGAACGCTGAATATTCTTGCGACCAACAGACATCTGTGTCAGTGAATTATTCATTATTTATTCACTCTGTTTCCCCCAGCAACTTTTTCGCAAAAGTCCAAAACCGGCTCTGAAATTGGAGTTGGGTATGACATGTATCACCGCTTCTATTGTTTAATAAAATAATTGATGTTGGTTTGCGCGATATTTGAAACTCTGCTTTATTTAGACTGACTGTTGTGTCAAATTCAATATGCATACACTTTCATGCATTGTTTGGTTTGATTTTCTATCTTTTTCTAGTTCACTCTGTTTCCATTCCACTCATTCTTTTTCTCTCTCTTTCGCATCAATTTACTTGAACACACTAACACAATCTCACAACTGTTCCTCTCTCTATCACACTCTCTCACTTCTCGATGCTCCCTTTATTTCTCACAGTCTCTTTCTTTCTAACTTTCCTCACTATTTCCTCTCTCCCACACTCTCTCTCTCGTTTCCTCTAGGTTTCAATCTTGTCAGGAGAATAAAAAAAACCATAAATCCAATCAATCTCTCTCTTCCATTTTCTATCTCTCACAGTCTCTCCCACTCACACCATCTCTATCTCTCTCTCCTCCTTTCCACTCTCTCCACTCGATATTCTCTCTCATTTGAGGGTTGAGTGTAAGAGGGGGCCGGCTGCGCCCTAACTCCGCCCTCCTAGGTAAAAATAAAGGCAGCTACTCTATTCTATTCTATTCATTTGATAGAGAGTAACTGGGAACGATATTTTGAGTATTCTTTCCAAAAATGAGCATTGATATGTAAAAGGTCTGCCAATTCATGTAAATGCAAAACATCATTATCTTATCGCAATCCTTTATTGTTTTTTTTTCCATTTCAAGTACACTTCGATAATTATTATTATTTTAATTTGAATTATATATATTCATCTAAAAGTTTGCTGTATTGTAAGCTACTGTATATAAGTGTACAAGCCACTATATTGTAATTTGCATAACTGCAGCACTCAAACCCTATCTCCCTCTCTCTCCTACTCATTTTATCTATCTTTTTCTCTCTCCTCTCATCCTCTCACTAACCTTTCTCTCTCTCACTCTCTCACTCTCTTCCACACTAGGTGTAAACTTTGACATGAATATAATAAATAATTCTATCAATCATTCAATATCACTCTTCCTCTCTTTCTCACTCTCACTCTCTCTCTCTCCCTCTCTCTCTTTCTCTTTCTCTCTGTCTTTCTCTCATTCACATTCTCTCTGACACACACGCACTCTCTCCCACTCTCTTTCTGCAGAGAGGCAGAAATGTGAAGTGTTTTTTGGTGAAATGTATTGCATCACATATTTGCAATCAACATGCATAATTCTGTTTGGTTTGTTGAATTCGGTATTTGAATTGAATGCGAGTCACTGGTGTCGGTTTGGTTTTCTCTGTGATTTGATTTTGGGGAGTATAAATGTGACATGTGACAGACTTGAAACTCAAAATTATTGATTTTATTTGTTAGTGATTTGATTTTGGGAATAAATGTGGCATGTTATGACAATTTCAACTCACAATTATTGGTTTTATTTGTATAAATCTGACAAACAGACAAAAGAGCAAAGACAAAAAGTGGAGAATGATGATAAACGGGAGAGGAATGGTAGAAATTGTCTAGGTAGAATTATCGATAAGTGAAAAACATTGAACAGGAAACATCGATGTTTGATGTTGGATCATCGATGTATCGATACCCATCCCTAGTAGAAAGATGAAAATACAGCAAAAAGAGATTCTGCTGTCCAAGAGGTTGGAATATACGTGGGTTAGTACCAATGAAACAACAAAAAGGGGAAGAAGGGAATGAAAAGGAGTAGATAAAAGGGAGGGAAAGAGAAAAAGTGGGAAAAAATCACGAAACAGGAGGGAAATGAATGGAGAAGAAAGTGAAGGGAAAAGAGATTTCGGTCGTTCAAGAAGATTAACCATGATGTGAATTCGACAGGTTTGTTTAGACAGGAAGAAAAAAAGAAGAGAAGAGAAAAGAAAGGAAAAATTCAAAAAGTGGGACAGAATGACGGAACAGAAGGGAGAAGAAAGTGAAGTGTAAAGAGATTTGCGTTGTCCAAGGAGTTTGAACACCAGTGGCTTAGAATACCCTTAGCAATGTTTGCTAAGTTGTGAAGTTGCTGAAGAAAAGCAAGAAAAGCCGGGATGAAATCCAAAGAGGATGAGAGGACCCCGATCAACAACAACATTATTAGCATAAACTGCTTGCTGGCACAAAGTGTGAGGGAGAAGAAGAAGAAGAAGAAGAAGAAAAAGAGGGGGAAGAAGGATGAAAAGAAGGATATAGGAAGAATTGGAAGAAGAAGAAGAAGGTTTTGGGCGTATCTTTGTCGTTATTTCAAATTCCTTCCAACACAACATTATTGGACCCTAGCTTAGCTCCTGTACTAAATTTGAACAATCTATGTTCATTTTTTCTCGATAAATCTGAGAAAAAGCAAAAAAACGCTGGAAAACGCAAATTATGTGCGTATCTTTGACGTTATTGCAAATTCCTTCTAATACAACATTATTACACCCTAGCTTAGCTCCTGTACTAAATTTGAACAATCTATGTTCATTTGTTCTCGATAAATATGAGAAAAAGTAAAAAAACGCTAATTATGGGCGTATCTTCTACGTTATTGCAAATTCCTCCTAACATAACACTATTACACCCCAGCTGAGCTTCTGTACTAAATTTGAGCATTTTCTGTTCATTTGTTCTCGATAATGCTGAGAAAACGCTAAAAACCACTGGAAAAACGCAGATTTTGGGCGTATCTTTGGAAATGTTTCCAAGTCCGTTCTTAATGCGCCTCTAAAGGGCCATCTGAACATACCTACCAAATTTGAACGTTTTTGTTCCGGTAGATTTTTAGTTCTGCGAGTGAGTGAGTCAGTCAGTCAGTGAGTGAGTGCTATTTCGCTTTTTTATATATAGATGACTGGAAAAAACTGAACCAGTTTCTTGAACCATATCCTCCATAGTTCTTTCAGATCACAAAAAGGTGATTAAATATTATTATCATGATAAAATTCCAGTCTATTCTAAAGATTTGAAACTGTAATTGATTGTTAAAATTAGTGTAAATTTTCGAGAGAAAGCTTGTTGTCACATTCAAAAGATCTCTAATACTTTCAAGTAACGCCCTAGCGTTACAAGACATGATCAGACACGTTTAGTCACAAAACTTCACATAGAAATGAAGACATGTCTAATTGCAATGTCTAATCAGTGTGTGCTGCGTCACAAGCAGCTATGTGAAGTATTGTGACTAAACGTGTCTGATCATGTCTTATCTTGTCTTCACTAACTGATGTGCGCCTAGCCTAAGGCTGGTCTCATACCGATTAATCAAGACAAGACTAGTCACGTTTAGTCACAATATTTCACATAGTTTGCTTATGAAGACATATCTAATATTGCGATGACTAATCAGTGTGAGTTGCGTCACAAGCAGGTATGTGAAGTATTGTGACTAAACGTGTCTGATCATGTCTTGTCTTGTCTTTACTAACTGGTGTGCGCCTAGCCTAAGGCGTATCACACACCAATTAGTCAAGATAAGACTAGTCACGTTTATTCACAATACTTTACATAGTTGCTTATGGAATCATAAAGTAAATTCGTATGGCTTTTTTTGGTGGGGAGTCCCTTGCGGGAAGGTCCCACCGCCTGGATATATAATTTAAGCCGTCAATGGGCCTTACGACTGTCATACTTCAGCCGGGACCGACAGTTTAACGAGCCCATCCGATAACACGGGAGTGATCAGGTAAAAAAACTTTTGGTTGTGAGAGGGTTTGAACCCGGGATCTCTGTGCTGTTACGCAAGCACTCTCTATCCACTAGACCACGGATCACTCCGTGAGTCATGTCCAATTGCAATGACTAATCAGTGTGAGTTGCGTCACAAGCAGCTATGTGGAGTATTCTTACAAAAATCTTACAAAAAGTTTATTGTGACTAAAACGTGTCTTATCTTATCTTGACTAACTGGTGTGCGCCTTATCTTGACTAACGTTTCTTAAACTATTTTTGGAAGAAATAGAAGTCCCCAAATAGTCTCCTCTAAACTCTAGCCACAGAACCTCATCAAAGACGAGTCTGGCTAATTGGGAGAGCTCTGTTTCGAGTAGTGTGGTAATCTCAAGGCTTGCTCCAACCCTCCTTTAACACAAACATCTGTGTCCTGCTCCACTCTAAAGTGAAGCAGCTCTTTAATTGAAGTGTCTACTTGAGATGAGGCTTTTAGACTCACATACACACCCAAATAAAAATGTGAATGACATTCTCGGTTATCAGGGTCATATGCATCATCTACGTTTCTGTACATAAAAATACAGAGTATAGCAGTAGTATTTACATTAACATCACCCTATGCACAAATTGATCGATTGATTGATTGATTGATTGAGTACTTTATTTATGTAGATTACAATATATACTGGCTTACACACTTATATAAAATAGCTTACAATACAGCAAAATTATAGATGAATTTACATCAAATACATGATTAGATTAGAATCAATAGGCCTAGCCCAAAACTGTTCCATTTCCTAATTTTGATAGTAGTAAGCCAATGTCTAAAAGGTAGGTTATGTTGCTTCACTTTCAAACAAATTCCGAGTCCTGAAATATACAAAGCAAAATTAATAATTTAATTAGATTGAAAGCCGAAAAGAATGAAGTAATACTATAATATTATAGAAGTTTTATCTGGTTTAACGCTAAACCACGTTTATTTGTAGATATGGCTGCATTTATCATAAGCCTGGTTTTCACTAGTAGAGTTAGTGGTGGAGTAACTGCCATACTAATTCTACTCTACTTACTTGGTCGAGCAACTGTTTTCACTACAATTGAGGATAGAAGGTAAAGTGTGTTGTCTAGTGAACGGAACTAGCCTTAAAATCTAGTGAACAGAACTAACCTTAGAATCTAGTGAACAGAACTAACCTTAGAATCAAGTAAACAGAACTAACCTCAAAATCTAGCAAACAGAACTAACCTTAATATCTAGTGAACATAACTAACCTTAAAATCTAGAAAACAGAACAAACTAACCTTGAAATCTAGTGAACAGAACTAACCTTAAAATCTAGAGAACAGAACTAACCTTAGAATCTAGTAAACAGAACTAACCTTAAAATCTAGTAAACAGAACTAACCTCAAAATCTAGTAAACAGAACTAACCTTAATATCTAGTGAACATAACTAACCTTAAAATCTAGAAAACAGAACAAACTAACCTTAAAATCTAGTAAACAGAACTAACCTTGAAATCTAGAGAACAGAACTAACCTTAGAATCTAGTAAACAGAACTAACCTTAAAATCTAGAGAAAAGAACTAACCTTAGAATCTAGTAAACAGAACTAACCTTAAAATTCAGAGAACAGAACTAACCTTAGAATCAAGTAAACAGAATTGACCTTAAAATCTAGTGAACAATCTTGAAATGTCAACACAGAACATTCATTTTCGCCGTTCAGCCACAAAATTTTACAAAAAGCATTGATACATGCGGCTCATCTTTTGCTTGCAGGGATGACTACGGATATTGTTTTGTTAAAATTTTATTATTTATTTTTTTAATATCCTTCAAGTTTGATCTCCTTTATCGAATTAATAAATTGATTCTATACTATATCTATTATAAATTGTAACATGTAATTATTTTGGCAATAAAAATTATTTATATTATTGAGAAGAAAATGGAATTAGACTCTATTCTACTAGCTCAAGACTCGGCAACTTGCTCGGCAACTGAGCAAAGCGAGAAAGAGGTAGCACTGCTTTGTTGAATGATAGACAAGGATAGCAATACCATTGCTAATCAAACACTGCCATTATAACGTGGACCTCACTATAGCTCGAGACAGTTTTCATTAGCATAGTAGTGGTAGAGTAGAGTGAGAAGCGGTGGTGGGGGAAGGCGAGTGGTAGAGTACTATCCCACGGTGCTATCCCACTCTACTCTACTAAAACCTAGTACTCTACCATGAACGTTTTCATTGGGAGAGTTCACAAGAAAGTTAGTACTTGCCCAAGGAACTCTACCACTAACTCAAATAATGAAAACCAGGCTTCAATGTGATTCATACAGGGTTTAAACGAACAGCTGACATTTCTTCGTTCAAACCGAGTATCTGCATAGGGGCCTCAAGCTGCTTTTACACCAAAGATAATTGACCGAGCGAAGTGAGGTCTTAGATTCAAGTCGACGGTTTGGCATTTCTCTTAATGTTTGAATGTTTGAATGTTTGAATGTTTGAATGTTTGAATGTTTGAATGTTTGAATGTTTGAATGTTTGAATGTTTGAATGTTTGAATGTTTGAATGTTTGAATGTTTGAATGTTTGAATGTTTGAATGTTTGAATGTTTGAATGTTTGAATGTTTGAATGTTTGAATGTTTGAATGTTTGAATGTTTATATGTTTATATGTTTATATGTTGCGCATTTACGGCGAAACGCGGTAATAGATTTTCATGAAATTTAACAGGTATGTTCCTTTTTTAATAATTCGACGTATATACAAGGCTTTTGGAAATTTTGCATTTCAAGGATAATATAAAAGGAAGGAGGAGCCTCCTTCATACGCCAATATTAGAGTAAAAATCAGACTATAGAATTTTTCATCATAAATCAGCTGACAAGTGATTACACAGATGTTTGGAGAAGCCAGTCTATTGCTGTATTTCCATAAGGTCTATAGTTTCAATCAGGTACTTGTGGATGAGAATACTGCGTGAGGTCTACTGTTCACAGAATTACTAGTAACAAAATGTTTATAATTTGATCCTTATAGATTCTATTAGATTAAACATATTCCATCAAACACATGATGAACATATTATGTGTTTTTCAAGTTTCGTTCAATCTGATAAGGATTGAGTTATTAAGATTTTGTAAATAAGTCTGGTGTAAACGCAACTTAACTGCTTCTGAACAAATACAGATATAATAAGCATATCATCAGTTGACGAGAAGCGAAATGGGTATGCTCATGGCGTATAAGTCTGTACGCTTCACAGTTTATCATAAAATCCTGCTCTCCATCTCAATCATTTCTTACTTTTCGATTGTTCAACCCCTCAGATCTAGAACTTCTCCAAGTTTTCCAACTTTCCATGCTTATTTATCTTGTTGTCATCTCTCACGTTCCAAACTTCAAACTTACACTCAACACCTGCTACAAGCACTACGCTTCTCCTTTTTATTCTTCTTCTTCTTCTTCTTTTTCTTCTCCTTCCCCTCTTCCTTCTCATTCTTCTTCTTCTTCTTCTTTCCATTCTTCTTCTTCTTCTTCTCCTTCTTCCTCTTCTTCTTCTCCTTCTTCTCCTTCTTCCTCTTCACATTCTTCTCTCACTTGTACACCTCCTGATCTACCACATCTCCTGATTCTCTTACTCGTCCATTTTATCCTCATATCCGAACACCTCTTCCTCTTGATCTATCTTCTCTTTTTCTCTAACAATCTTTTTCTTCTTCTCCTTCTTCTTCTTCACATTCTTCTTTCACTTGTACACCTCCTGATCTACCACATCTCCTGATTCTCTTTCTTGTCCGTTTTTTTCTCACATCCGAACACCTCTTCCTCTTGATCTCTGTTCTCTTTTTCTCTAACAATCTCCTTCTTTCTCTCCTTCTCCTTCTTCTTCTTCACATTCTTCTTTCACTTGTACACCTCCTGATTCTCTTTCTTGTCCATTTTTTTCTCACATCCGAACACCTCTTCCTCTTGATCTCTGTTCTCTTTCTCACTAACAATCTTTTTCTTCTTCTCCTTCTCCTTATTCTTCTTCTTCTTCTTCTTCTTCTCCTTCTTCCTCCTCTTCTCATTCTTCTCTCACTTGTACACCTCCTGATCTACCACATCTCCTGATTCTCTTTCTCCTCCATTTTTTCCTCACATCCGAACACCTCTTCTTCTTGATCTCTCTTCTCTTTCCCACTAACAATCTCCTACTCTGTTTGTCTCCTCCTTCTCCTCTTCTTCTTTTTCATCGTCATCGTCTTCTTCTTCTTCTTCTTCTTCTTCTTCTCTTCCTCCTCCTCCTCCACCTCCTACTTCCTCTTCTACTTCTTCTGCCTTCTCCTTCTCCTGTTTTCTTCTTTTCCTTTCTCCTTTCTCTCCCAACATCCTAACACTGCACTTTTTTATCATCTCTACACCCTCACATCCACAGTCTCCTTCTTCTCCTCTTTCCAGCAACGTTTCTCCGCTCTTTTTCTTGCCGACTTGTTCTATTGTTTTCCTATTGAATCAAGCTTGTGCAGCTCTAGAACGAAAGCAAGCACTTAGAAGCAAAACCTTCACCCTTGGTTAGGTAGGTGTTCCAAGAGTAGTTCTACTAACATGTCAAAA
>NW_024092361.1:0-16845 GCF_014356525.2 Nilaparvata lugens | reverse complement strand
GATTCATGAAGTTACATTACAATATTAATAAGTTATGGATATTCAAATTGCATGCAATCTTCATTCCAATTAATGATTTTCCATACTTTGTTGAATTTGTTGGACAATTAGCTTTACTGTCATTTATTGTAAATTAGTGTATAGGCTAGAATATTTTGTGAATGAGGAACCACAACCTAAATGAAATTAGAAGACAAATAATAGCGTAACATGGGCATAAATGTATATAATCTAATCTAATCTCTGGGTTACATGAATAAAGGACTCTGATCTAATCTCCCTCTTTCATCTACACACACACACACTCTCACTCTCTCTCTCTCTCTCTCTCTCTTTGTATTAAATTTAGCATGAAGCACACAGATGACACGGCATTGAAACGAAGATGAGAGAGATCATCACAGTGACGGCCTGAAATTCGAGCCATAATTGCAGGCAGGTCAACCTACAAAGGCCTACATCAAATCGCATTTCCATCCGATGTCATATTTATAGCCATGGTCGCGTCATTCCGTCGCTCTATAATTGCTATATTCTCTATGGAACCATCCGTCATTTCAGAGATCATCACTCCACGAGGCTCTCATTTCTCCCTCTTTTCATCAATATTCTCTTTTTACTTTCCTTGTCCTATCACCATAGGTAAGGAAAGTACTGCTTTCCGAAAATGATTAAGGTACAATACAAGAATCCGACACGAACAATTTCGATCAAATGCAACTCAAGATGGCGGCTAAAATGGCAAAAATGTTGTCAAAGACAGGGTTTTTCATGATTTTCTCGAAAAAGGCTCCAACGATTTTGATCAAATTTATACCTAAAATAGGCATTGATAAGCTCTATCAACTGCCACAAGTCCCATATCTGTAAAAAAATTCAGGAGCTCAGCCCCATCTATGCAAAATTTGATTTTAGATTTCCATTTATCAGGCATTAGATGCAATTCAAACAAAACATTTCAAGTGGGAATGTGGATTGAGCATGAAAATCTCTACATTTGATGTTCAGTAACATTTTCACCTAAATTGAAAATAAGCTCGAAATTCGAGAAAATGTGGTTATCCAATTGCAAACTGTTTGCAACTGTTGATTCTATTAAATTATTCACTGTGAAGTGATAGCAGATATCGTGTGTCTCCAGCGTTATTGTCCTGTCAACAGCTGGCTCAATTTCGACTTGAGATGCGCGTGAACGCTAGCGTCAGGTGATCAATATTTCATAACGGCAAGGAAAGTTAGTTGTATGAGTGCGCCACGCCAGATTTTTTAGTTCATCATTCTTGAGCTAGTATTTCCAATAATATTTTTTCATAATGCGAATGATTCCCTCAAGCTTTTTGCCTATGCGTAATGGAAATTTCGTAAGTTATTCGATTATGTTCATGCCACAGGCAGGATTCGAACGCTAGAACCATCCGGTGCTAGCAAACTGAAGATTGTAGCCCTCCAGACCTCTCGGCTAACCGGCGGCTTGGTTACTCATTCCACTTCTTCTACCATTCTAAGGCCCGTTTGCACAAAAGCCGGTTAAACTTCAATCGCGATTGATTTCACGAGAACCAATCACAGAAGGCTTTTTTGAAAAGACGGCTTCTCTGATTGGTTCTCGTGGAATTTATTGGATGTAGCAAACTATACAGTAATCAGAAAAAACAGGCTATTGCCCAAAACTTTTTCAATTTATAAATTTTTTCTTAGTCCAAATATTATGTAGCTTATGTCCATCTCAATTTCAATTTCTTCACCAATTATTGTCTCACTATTATCTCCATTCTCTTCTATTCTTCTTCTCTCTTCAAGGCCCAATTCACACAATGACGTGCGATGTTATGGCACAGACTTTACGTCACTTCCACGTCTCTCCTTCTATGAACATAATAATATGGTTCAGTGCAAATAGAAATGATGGCATTTTTCCACGCCACTTATTTTGCGTCATTATGTTCATTGAAGATTGGAAAATTGTATTGATAAATGAATAGATGAAAAGTCTGCGCCACGTCACCGCCACGTCACCGCCACGTCCGTACCATCGCCACATCTGTGTGAATCGGGCCTCAGATCTTACTTTCTCATCATTTAATTCTCAACCAGCTTTCATCATTCTCTCTTTTCAACTGAATTACTTCATTTCTTCTACCATTTCCCCTAACTTTTTCATTTTTTCCAGTTACCTTTAATGGGAAAACAATTCAAATTTTTTTCCAACAGTATTCGAGAAAGTATAGATAATTATACTTGCTGATAATGAATTTAATTTGAGAGATCGTCGACTGTAATAATGAAGGATATCAACCAAAATGAGACTAAATTGATCCAGAAAACAACAATTTTGACGAATGCTTCAGGGACCTGAAGTCCTTACAGGTAATCGATCAGTCTCTCTCTTTATTCATTTCTCTCTTCCCCTCCCACCATTCCTCTATATAATAAAGATTTTTCTGTTAATATAAAAATTTTTGTTCAGGTATATGGCAAAGGGACCCGACGTCCCAACCCCATCTCTAATATTCGTATGGCTTTTTTTGGTGGGGAGTCCCTGACGGAAGTTCCACCTCGCCTGAATAATAATAATGAATTTATTGCCAAAAACAAGAAATATTTTTACAAATAAAATTATTAATCATTAAAATACAATAGTTTTTGTATTTTATCAATGATAATAATATTCAAGCCGTCAATGGCCTTACGACTATCTTTAATAGAGACAATCGATTTGCAACTCAAATTCAAATTCAAATTTATTTATTTGCCATAAAATAATACAGATTGATAAAATAAATATTCTAACTTACAAAATGGCACTACCGGCAAAGAAAACTTGTGCGCCGGCAGTGAGTTCGAACAACTAGGTACAGCAAACATGTCAATAGAAAGAAAAAGAGCTTATTCAAACCACTAGAATAACTAAAATTATGGAAACCAGGTCACATCTCAATACTTACAAACGATAAGACAAAGTAACAAAATCACAAGCAAGTGACAAACTCAAAAAGACCAATTCAGGAAGCCATGACAATAATATATTTTAAAATTTATAACATAAGAATGAAACACTACATAATGGATATGGATAATTTGAAATAACATTTATCCTAATCCAATCCAGTATAAGATTCATTATAGATTTTGTAATTCTATTAATAATGAAATCAGTTGGGACTTTATTATAAACAAGTAACACTGATATTCAAACTGAAGTCTACATACACTTAAGCTGGTAAAGTCAATATCAAATAAAATTGTAATGGATTGGAGGGACGCAATTATATGGATTATTCCTTAAGTTGAATGTATCACTATTATTATTATAATAAGAATTATATACAATTATATTACAGTAATTATATTACAATCATACTATAATGAATAATATGATTCTTCTAACATATGTTTGCCTCACTGTGTGGACCTGAAATTCTTGAAAAAGAAGTCCACTAGGTACAATCTTGGCCTGCATAATGCAGTTATGATAATGTGTTTCTTTAAGGTAAATAATTTGTTCATATGAATATCAAAAGCAGCCTCCCATATCTCCATTCCATATTGAAAAAGTGAGTGAGCATGATCATAATGAATATTTTTCATTATTGCCAGATCAGCTATTCGATTTAGTTTATAAAATTATAAATTAGACATTTGAGCCGTCTGCACATATATTCAATATGAGTATCCCATTTTATATGATCATCCATCATTATACCCAAATATTTTAAGGATTTCACCTTTTCAATACAAGGGCAATCACAATACGCATGATTTAACAAAGCGTGAGAATGCATTTGTAAAGACAAGGATTTTACTGGTTGACCTATTTCAGTAGGAGAAAAGTAATAAATTTAGTCTTCTTCAGGTTCATGGTGAATACATGTCTATCAAACCATGATTTTACAATTCGCAAACCCTCATTTGCATGTTATATACATCCCCCCATGACACACCAGAAAAAACAAGAGCCGTGTCATCAGCAAATGAATTACTCTGCAGTTAGGTATTTTCAGATTCAAAAGGTCATTAACATAAATCAAAAAGAGCAATGGTGAAAGGACTGTGCCTTGAGGAAGACCAAAAACAGAAAGATTTTTCAAACTTGTTTTACCATTAATTGTCTCTCTATTAAACTCTCTCTCTCTATTCATCTCTCTCTATTCATTCCTCTCTTTCCATCACTCACTCATCCACTTTCTCTCTTATCTTCACATCCGGCCCTCGACCGGAACTAGTCTAGGATTATCCTGGGGATCAGGAAAATGGCTGCAGACTGCATAAGTTGCCTACTGATTGTGACGCGACACCAAACTAAATCCACTGCACCGACCCGAATTTCTGAATTATTATCAACTCACAGCAGTCGGCACTGTGACGATTTGCAATCTATAGTGAAATTCACTTCAAATTGTCAGTGTTAGCTGAAGGGGAAGCATTGATGTAACTCATAACAAAAACTGACAATATCAAATGAATTTCTAAATTGTCAGCGTTGGTAGAATAGTAAAGCATTGAAGCTATTAATGGGGGACACTGACAGTTTCAAGTGAATTTCACTACAGAACTGCAGCCGAATAATGAATAGCAGTCACAGAGAATAGTGGAATATCAAAATAGAACCAAAATGGCCACCGTATCTGTTAATGAATTTTAGACACAATGTAGCTGTTCCAAGGTCAGTTCTGATTGGTCGGTGGATGCTTCATTCATGAACAGAGAGTCTCTCACTCATGAATAGACAACGCATTTTGGAATAGTAAACACAAATATGCAAGCGTAATATATGCATATAATATTGTTGTTTTGTGAAATATCGAATTGAATAGTTTTATTCATATTGTACACGTGGTACAGTCTCTGATGAAATGTACTCAATTTTAACAATCGGAGTTATTCCATCACCTCAGTAATTTTGTTTCTTTTTTCCAATATTGATTTATCGATTAATTGGTTTAGGCCCAGTTGCAGAATGTCCGGTTAAAAAATTTCAACCGTGATCAATTTCACGAGAACCAATCAGAGAAGGCGTTTTTGAAAAGACGGCTTCTCTGATTGGTTCTTCTTCTTCTTCTTCTTCTTCTTCTTCTTCTTCTTTCAAACAGGGATTAAGCTATTGCCGACTCACATTCAGCTTGTAATTAGAATAAAAAAGATATATAAATGTATAAATTAATAACATCAATATAATCTAATCTAATATCATCATAAGCATCACTACAATCTACTGTTTTTATTTTATAATAGATAATGATGATTGCCATCTTTTTCGTGGCCTGCCTATGTCTCTTTTTGGTTATTGTTGCCTATGTTTCTGATTGGTTCTTGTAGAATTAATCACGGTTAAAATTTAACCGGCTGTTGTGCAACCGGCACTCATTCTGTCAAGATTTCTAATATTGATGCTCGTTGCACAAACCACTGGTTTTTCTGGGAACTTCCTTGAGGTTATATTGAGAAAAACTTATTTATTTCATGTTCATGTTTAAATTAACTATGTTAATGGTATTTCTGTTTTGAAAATTGAACGGTACTATTAATAAAGATAACAACAACAGATCTAGGCTACAGATCAACTTGTCCTATCGTGAGTGGCCGGCCACCCGTATCGTACCTCCGTGGATCACATGGAACATAACGTTAGTGGCCAGCCCAACCAATTTATATAGTGAGATCCACGTTATAATGGCAGTGGAGGAAGATAGGAGAACAACGTTGCCGATTCTCCGTCATGTCAATGCCTTCCATAGACGGTAGCTGATACAGGGCTATTGATGTAATACTATTAACTGTTCATTCTGATTTAAAATAGTAAATTATATTTTATCAAGCAAGAAATTATATTGAATGAAAAAGACTATGAAATTGTCAAAAACAACAGATTTAATGATACTTAGAAAGACCGGTTTTGGTTATTACACCATTGTCAATCTCTGAAACTAAATACAAGATCAGCAGAATTATGCTGCTCTTTCTGCTACTCATTCAATATGAATAATTATCACAATATCAACCTCTCAACTACACAAAAAAAAATTATATTTTCCAATAATTTCATAATGAATTTTCATAATTGAGATGAAATATTTTGTCTATTAATTATTAATTCTACATTTTAAAAGACGATCTGGCAACAGATCAAAGCGAGAAAGAGATAGCGCTAACCGCTTTGTTGAATGATGGACAAGGATAGCAATACCATTGCTAATCAAACACTGCCATTATAACGTGGACCTCACTATAGAACGATGAATTGTAGTGTAATGCGGGTTGCATATACAGTCTTTCCAAGGAACTCAATTCTTGAATTTTATTTCTTGTAAGCTTGCAATCTAATTATCATTCTCGTAATAAAAACAATTATAAAACCACAAATAGAGGTTATGGTTTCTCGTTCCATTCCGAGCTGCGATGTGTTAACACACTTTTTTCTATGTATTTAAACACGACATGAGTGTGTTAACAAAATAGAGCTATTGATAGCTGAACATTCATCCAAAACCAACTCTCAATTTAATTATCCTTTCTCTAATCGAAACAATGAGCAATCGAAAGCTTAACCTTCTTCCAAAACCAACTCTTTATTTAATTTCATTCCCATAATCATCACAATTATACGACCTCAAGCTATCGATAACTGAACGTTCTTCCAAAACGAACATATTTCTTTAGTTTTCGATTGCTCAAAGACTAACAAAGCGGTAGAATTAAATTTTCAAGCTGCCAGATGGTAATTATTAAAACATTTAGCCGGACCCAATTTGTCGGCAGCTACCTTAAGTTGTTCCAACCCGGGCGCCGATTCCCAAAAGGCGTTAGACTCCCGCTGAAATGTGTATGGCCTCATTTGGAAACCCTGCTTAGCAATTCCCTCCAGACAACAGTCAGTGTTCTCGTTTCCCTGGCAGTTGCTGCTCCAATATTGCGCCACTCTGCAATGTAATAGTTCCACCAACAATAAATTTCACCCTTATACATTCAATTACCTTCAATTTTATAATATAATTTTATTGGTACATGAATATCATCTTCATATTATTATTACTCACATGTAGCAGAGATAAGGGAATATATAGTACTCAGTTCTCTCTGCTTATATCATAGAGGAAAGATAGGATAAATATCATGGTCTTAACATAAGTATAATAAGTATCTAATATGTCTAGTCATGAACAGTACCTTCATATCACTTACTTGCAGCAGAGATAAGGGAATATATATAGTACTCAGTTCTCTCTGCTTATATCATAGAGAAGAGATAGGATGAATATCATGGTCGTAACATAAGTATAATAAGTATCTAATATGTCTAGTCATGAACAGTACCTTCATATCACTTACTTGTAGCAGAGATAAGGGAATATATAGTACTCAGTTCTCTCTGCTTATATCATAGAGAAGAGATATGATGAATATCATGGTCGTAACATGAGTATTATAAGTATCTAATATGTCTAGTCATGAACAGTACCTTCATATCACTTACTTGTAGCAGAGATAAGGGAATATATATAGTAATCAGTTCTCTCTGCTTATATCATAGAGAAGATATAGGATGAATATCATGGTCGTTACATAAGTATAATAAGTATCTAATATGTCTAGTCATGAACAGTACCTTCATATCACTTACTTGCAGCAGAGATAAGGGAATATATATAGTAATCAGTTCTCCCTGCTTATATCATAGAGAAGATATAGGATGAATATCATGGTCGTAACATAAGTATAATAAGTATCTAATATGTCTAGTCATGAACAGTACCTTCATATCACTTACTTGCAGCAGAGATAAGGGAATATATAGTAATCAGTTCTCCCTGCTTATATCATAGAGAAGATATAGGATGAATATCATGGTCGTAACATAAGTATAATAAGTATCTAATATGTCTAGTCATGAACAGTACCTTCATATCACTTACTTGCAGCAGAGATAAGGGAATATATATAGTAATCAGTTCTCCCTGCTTATATCATAGAGAAGATATAGGATGAATATCATGGTCGTAACATAAGTATAATAAGTATCTAATATGTCTAGTCATGAACAGTACCTTCATATCACTTACTTGCAGCAGAGATAAGGGAATATATATAGTAATCAGTTCTCCCTGCTTATATCATAGAGAAGATATAGGATGAATATCATGGTCGTAACATAAGTATAATAAGTATCTAATATGTCTAGTCATGAACAGTACCTTCATATCACTTACTTGCAGCAGAGATAAGGGAATATATATAGTAATCAGTTCTCTCTGCTTATATCATAGAGAAGATATAGGATGAATATCATGGTCGTAACATAAGTATAATAAGTATCTAATATGTCTAGTCATGAACAGTACCTTCATATCACTTACTTGCAGCAGAGATAAGGGAATATATATAGTAATCAGTTCTCCCTGCTTATATCATAGAGAAGATATAGGATGAATATCATGGTCGTAACATAAGTATAATAAGTATCTAATATGTCTAGTCATGAACAGTACCTTCATATCACTTACTTGCAGCAGAGATAAGGGAATATATATAGTAATCAGTTCTCTCTGCTTATATCATAGAGAAGATATAGGATGAATATCATGGTCGTTACATAAGTATAATAAGTATCTAATATGTCTAGTCATGAACAGTACCTTCATATCACTTACTTGCAGCAGAGATAAGGGAATATATATAGTAATCAGTTCTCCTGCTTATATCATAGAGAAGATATAGGATGAATATCATGGTCGTAACATAGTATAATAAGTATCTAATATCTAGTCATGAACAGTACCTTCATATCACTTACTTGCAGCAGAGATAAGGGAATATATATAGTAATCAGTTCTCTCTGCTTATATCATAGAGAAGATATAGGATGAATATCATGTTAGTTACTACGATCACAATAGTAGCCAGCCATTTACAGACAAAGTACAGGTCGGTCTTGGTACAGTATAGAGGCTACAACATTGGGTCACAGAATAAGTACAGAATGGAAACTTGTAATAAATCGCCTATCTAACCAATGCTTTTTACCTGACCCCAATACTAAACACGTCACGTGACCTTGGAAGTTCCAATCCTAGTCTTCTGATTGGCTCTTAGCAGTGAACGAGATCAAATGATCCGGATCATTGAAGTGATCCGAACCTACCATCAATACTATTACAATGCGGCGCTTCCTAACAAGATGGCGGATTTTAGCGTCAGGGTACTAGCCAAGTTCCGTACTGTATGTATACTGTGATTTGGTATTGCGCCTTTACCGCTCAAAGTAGTCCATTTTCCGTTGTTCCAGCCTTTTGACGACAACATTTTGAATCATGGCCCAAAGGCGGGTACCACATCGGGATACAGCATGTATCTACACACGTATTTGTGCCTCATACATATGTGTACAGTACCTAGCCTTGCTGTTCTATGTGTAGGCTACCCACGTGGACAATAGGAGAAAGGATAGTGAGATCCACCTCAAACCCTCAGCATTCCTTGTGTTTTACATCAATGCTCCCCATTTAACCAATGCTGACAGTCTACACACTACAGTACCCTCAATAATACAATCATGAAGGGACTCCGTTGTCTCCTGACATTTTACAGCTTGATGATTGAATGAGAAGATATTGATGCCAACCATCAATATCAAGCACTGCTCAACAATTTCTGCCTTGATTGTCAGCATCGATATCATAATGTCAACTGATATTGTTGATGAGGAGTTGTTGATGTCAACTAATATTGTTGAAGCACACAAACACTTGACATCCAATTGACTAATAATTTTGTGATTTTCCTCGTGTCTGATGGTCAGAAATCGAGTGTGCTTTATTTCGTGGCATAGGGTTACATAGAGCTATGCATTTCGAGGAATGTAGTATCATTATGGTATGTTTTGTCTTTGATGTTTTGAATCAAGTACCCAAACACTTGATTGAGTGATATTGTTGCTGTCATATTACCTAATGAACTGAGTTTCAAAAATTTAATTTCGCACGTATGAAGTGGATCGAATTGAAACTTGAACCGGTGTTCATTTTGTGCATAATTTTCGGGGAAAATTCGGTGTTCTGTGGTTTAGATGTGTGACGCTTGATAATTTTCAGGAAAATTTGTTTATTGAAGCATCAGTAAACATGTTCTGTGGAACAAGTGTATATGTGGGCCTATGCTATTGATATTATCATCAGTTACTGTGTTGTGACTTAATTGAATCAATGAGGAAAATTCTCTGTGGAAACACAGAGAATTCGTGGGATGTATGACTATAGTGAGGTCCACTCTATAATGACAGCATTCAATAAATATTGATTGGTGTGGCTATCCCTGTCTATCATTCCATGAAGCAGATAGCGCTATCCTTTCCTAGCTCCTCAACGTTGCAAGATCATGTTTCAACAATGCAGGAATATTGTTATGATTGATTGACAGAATATTTGATATCAATCTTTAAAACTTATAATTAAATACGGTAATTGAAGAATATATTCTCTTGCTGAATAAAAAATATATAATCCATTTTAACAAGAAAGGACAGTTAATGTTACTTTAGATTTTCCGGAATCAGCTACTGTATTTATAGAAGGTAGTGTCAAGGAGATTCAACAACGCTGGGGAAAATCCGGTGCTGAATTGAAAACTGACTCATATCACTTACTTGCAGCAGAGATAAGGAATATATATAGTAATCAGTTCTCTCTGCTTATATCATAGAGAAGATATAGGATGAATATCATGGTCGTAACATAAGTATAATAAGTATCTAATATTCTAGTCATGAACAGTACCTTCATATCACTTACTTGCAGCAGAGATAAGGGAATATATATAGTAATCAGTTCTCTCTGCTTATATCATAGAGAAGATATAGGATGAATATCATGGTCGTTACATAAGTATAATAAGTATCTAATATGTCTAGTCATGAACAGTACTTCATATCACTTACTTGCAGCAGAGATAAGGGAATATATATAGTAATCAGTTCTCCCTGCTTATATCATAGAGAAGATATAGGATGAATATCATGGTCGTAACATAAGTATAATAAGTATCTAATATGTCTAGTCATGAACAGTACCTTCATATCACTTACTTGCAGCAGAGATAAGGAATATATATAGTAATCAGTTCTCTCTGCTTATATCATAGAGAATATAGGATGAATATCATGGTCGTTACATAAGTATAATAAGTATCTAATATTCTAGTCATGAACAGTACTTCATATCACTTACTTGCAGCAGAGATAAGGGAATATATATAGTAATCAGTTCTCCCTGCTTATATCATAGAGAGATATAGGATGAATATCATGGTCGTACATAAGTATAATAAGTATCTAATATGTCTAGTCATGAACAGTACCTTCATATCACTTACTTGCAGCAGAGATAAGGGAATATATATAGTAATCAGTTCTCTCTGCTTATATCATAGAGAAGATATAGGATGAATATCATGGTCGTTACATAAGTATAATAAGTATCTAATGTCTAGTCATGAACAGTACCTTCATATCACTTACTTGCAGCAGAGATAAGGGAATATATATAGTAATCAGTTCTCCCTGCTTATATCATAGAGAAGATATAGGAGAATATCATGGTCGTAACATAAGTATAATAGTATCTAATATGTCTAGTCATGAACAGTACCTTCATATCACTTACTTGTAGCAGAGATAAGGGAATATATAGTACTCAGTTCTCTCTGCTTATATCACAGAGAAGAGATATGATGAATATCATGGTCGTAACATAAGTATTATAAGTATCTAATATGTCTAGTCATAAACAGTACCTTCATATCACTTACTTGTAGCAGAGATAAGGGAATATATAGTACTTTTTGTGTAGTTGAGAAGTTGATATTGTGGTAATTATTAATATTGAATGAAAAAGACTAAGAAATTGTCAAGAAACCAAGTCTTTTTCATTGAATATAAATAGTACTCAGTTCTCTCTGCTTATATCATAGAGAAGAGATAGGATGAATATCATGGTCGTAACATAAGTATCTATATAGTCATGAACAGTACCTTCATATCACTCACTTGAAGCCGAGATAAGGGAATATAAATAGTAGGCTACTCAGTTATCCTTGCTTGTAGTATAGAGGGAAGATAGCATAACTAGATATCCCATGGTATTGTTTATGTTCCAAATTCCAAGCCGATTTTTGTTAACTCAAGCCGATTACGGTCTACTACTTTCTATTATTACTGTTTTGGCCAGGTGAGAGTGTAAGAATGGCACAGTATGAGAGACTACCGCGTCACATAGCTTCACGAAAAGTGATTAATAGGACTATTGGCTTGGGTCAACAGTGAAATTTGGAACATAAACGCCCTATACTATGGGATTGGGTAGCCCTATATCAAGGAGAATATCTTCTCATGCTTCAGAAGAGATTCTCCTTGATATAGATAGGGCTACTATACAGATGATTCGACCAATACTATGGGATATCTACTTATTTATACTATCTTTCCTTTATGCTTGTAGTAAGTATAGAGCTATTATCATATACTATTAAACGAGCAATTTCTCTTTATATGTTTATATGTTTGTATTTCACCGAATCTCGAAAACGACTCTAACGATTATCACGAAATTCAGAACATAGTAGGTTTATAATATAAAAATTCGATTGCACTAGGTCTCATCCCTGGGAAAACTCGCTGAAAGACACTAAAGGATAATTATTATTCATCCTTGGAAAAACAGCTGATAATAATTATTTCGTCGTATGTTGATGGAAGTGAGTGAGCGAGCTCATGTGTGTGGGACTGTGTCAAAATTATGACTCAGCTGTTGAACTTTTGTAATCATTCAATCAGGTACTTAGTGCCGGTTGCAAAAAAGCGTGGATATTTTCAATCCTGATTAATTCCAGTAGATCCATCTTTTTGAGATGGTCTTCTCTGATTTGGTTCACGTGGAATTAATCAGGATTAAAATTTAACCGGCTTTTGTGTAACCGGGCCTTTGTGAGGGAAATTTTTGCATTCCTCTGGGAATTAAACTCAATTTACTGTGATCAGATAGAACATTTCTGTATGAACTATGGATGTTATTATAATTTCTTCTTTCGTAATAATTTTTTTATGCTTTTGTACTCCAGAGCGAAGCTCGGTCCCCGATATTAAGTAACTATATTAAGTATTCAACTATGTGTATGATCTATGTGTAAGTAATTATATTCGGGGTTTGCGTCTCCAAAAGATGTAGGATCAAATCATCACTTGATAAACTGAATGAATATAGTATTTTTTTCATATTATCACATCTACAATATTACTTTTATATTGTCCTATAAACTCTATGACACTACGATTCTACGCTAGTCCCATCAATTTTCCACAATTTTTTTATGTAGCTTGTTGAAATAATTAAATTTATCATATTTCTTTTGTTCAGCTCACGGCAAACGGAACGGAGCAGGAAGCTCGTCGACTAGCAGCGAGGATGCTCAGTGGTTCCTGTCGAGACTAGCACCCCCTCCTGCCGTCCCCCCTGAATGGCTGCCCCAACGTTCAATTGACATCAGGTACGTGTACTCTACATATTCATAGTATCTGTATCTTGAATAGCCAAGGAATCATCCAAGGATGAATTGAAGTTTCAAACTTGTGTTTCGAACAAGTGTATGAAAAAAGAGTCACTTTCAAGAGAACCCGCTAGCTGCGTTTAATTTATTGAAAACTTCTCTTAGAATTTGAGTCTCATTATTGATTAAGGAAAATCTGAAGTTATTGATTAGAATTTGAATATATGCAATTTATCATCATTTCTTATCAGTTTGATTCCAAATTCAAAATTTGGCGTGATCTGATTACTAATGAAACTTCAACAATAAAAAATTAATGCCTATCTTAGGAAGTGCAGTTTCAGCTTTGTGGGATTCAGTGTGATACAAACTGCATACTGGTCCCTTTCAAACAGCAGAGAGACAACTCGAAGTGATATTTAGAAGCCTGTCTTAAAATAACATTATTTACAATTCACTGCTAAAAAAATGGGCTGGGCATCAATCATTTTTCTGTAATATATTTTTCCAATCACTTGTATAAATGTATGTGACACTGCCTTCTCTACAAATAAATTGATTAGAAAATACGAACTTAATAACAGATTCACTGCTTCAATGCTCATATCTTGTTTAAACAAGGAGTGAACTTCAAATCTGATGTAAGGAGATTTAGATTTAGTTTTAGATCATAATTAGTTTTAGATTTTTCAATTGTTACAACTGAATTCATGCGATCCTTAACAGAGCTACTGACTGAGGTCCTGAGTAAATCACTCTGATCAATTTACTAGTAATAATTCCACACAATCCATGTTATACCTACAATTATCCACACCTCAAAAACAAGCCACATAATACAATGGTGTAACCAAAGACTCAAAGAGGATCAGAAGTTGAAATTTCGTAATTTTTATCCTTTTTGGTGCAACGGAGGTTGCCACTCTTCCTCACACAACTACAATATTATATCTATATTTGGGTTTTCACACTCTCTGCTCTCCATTTGTATCAAACATGCATTGAAAATGCAGTTGGTCCCACCTGTAAACGGTCCCAACTGCGTATCAACATACCTTCTCAGTCTGCCTAGGTGCCTAGTAGCTCTATAGTGAGTTTCAAATCTGTCAGTATTCCTTATTATTAACATAACTCTTTATTTCGAACAATGCTGACATATTGTAGTGAATCTCATCATAGGTATCTATAGTAAGTTTCATTTCTAACTGTCAGAATTACTTGTAAATAACACCAACTCTCCATATTCAAACAATGCTGACGGTTTGAAGTGAATGTTAGTTACTACGATCACAATAGTAGCCAGCCATTTACAGACAAAGTACAGGTCGGTCTTGGTACAGTATAGCAGGCTACAACATTGGTCACAGAATAAGTACAGAATGGAAACTTGTAATAAATCGCCTATCTAACCAATGCTTTTTACCTGACCCCAATACTAAACACGTCACGTGACCTGGGAAGTTCCAATCCTAGTCTTCTGATTGGCTCTTAGCAGTGAACGAGATCAAATGATCCGGATCATTGAAGTGATCCGAACCTACCATCAATACTATTACAATGCGGCGCTTCCTAACAGATGGCGGATTTTAGCGTCAGGGTACTAGCCAAGTTCCGTACTGTATGTATACTGTGATTTGGTATTGCGCCTTTACCGCTCAAAGTAGTCCATTTTCCGTTGTTCCAGCCTTTTGACGACAACATTTTGAATCATGGCCCAAAGGCGGGTACCACATCGGGATACAGCATGTATCTACACACGTATTTGTGCCTCATACATATGTGTACCTAGCCTTGCTGTTCTATGTGTAGGCTAACCCACGTGGACAATAGGAGAAAGGATAGTGAGATCCACCTCAAACTGTCAGCATTCCTTGTGTTATTACATCAATGCTCCCCATTTAACCAATGCTGACAGTCTACACACTACAGTACCCTCAATAATACAATCATGAAGGGACTCCGTTGTCTCCTGACATTTTACAGCTTGATGATTGAATGAGAAGATATTGATGTCAACCATCAATATCAAGCACTGCTCAACAATTTCTGCCTTGATTGTCAGCATCGATATCATAATGTCAACTGATATTGTTGATGAGGAGTTGTTGATGTCAACTAATATTGTTGAAGCACACAAACACTTGACATTCAATTGACTAATAATTTTGTGATTTTCCTCGTGTCTGATGGTCAGAAATCGAGTGTGCTTTATTTCGTGGCATAGGGTTACATAGAGCTATGCATTTCGAGGAATGGAGTATCATTATGGTATGTTTTGTCTTTGATGTTTTGAATCAAGTACCCAAACACTTGATTGAGTGATATTGTTGCTGTCATATTACCTAATGAACTGAGTTTCAAAAATTTAATTTCGCATGTATGAAGTGGATCGAATTGAACTTGAACCGGTGTTCATTTTGTGCATAATTTTCGGGGAAAATTCGGTGTTCTGTGGTTTAGATGTGTGACGCTTGATAATTTTCAGGAAAATTTGTTTATTGAAGCTCAGTAAACATGTTCTGTGGAACAAGTGTATTGTGGGCCTATGCTATTGATATTATCATCAGTTACTGTGTTGTGACTTAATTGAATCAATGAGAAAAATTCTCTGTGGAAAACACAGAGAATTCGTGGGATGTATGACTATAGTGAGGTCCACTCTATAATGACAGCATTCAATAAATATTGATTGGTGTGGCTATCCCTGTCTATCATTCCATGAAGCAGATAGCGCTATCCTTTTTAGCTCCTCAACGTTGCAAGATCATGTTTCAACAATGCAGGAATATTGTTATGATTGATTGACAGAATATTGATATCAATCTTCAAAACTTATAATTAAATACGGTAATTGAAGAATATATTCTCTTGCTGAATAAAAAATATATAATCCATTTTAACAAGAAAGGACAGTTAATGTTACTTTAGATTTCCGGAATCAGCTACTGTATTTTTATAGAAGGTAGTGTCAAGGAGATTCAACAACGCTGGGGAAAATCCGGTGCTGAAGATTGAAAACTGACTCAAATGACTTACCTTATAATGTGGATGCCAATACATATATCTATGCAGACGACACTACTCTGATAAATACTGGTCGTGATATTCTGACAGTTGGTGAAGGGCTACTAATGCAATGACACAGGGTTCTGATTGGTTTGCAGCTAATGGTTTCTATTGAACCAAGCCAAGACACAGACAGTTGTCTTCAGTTTAAGACCATATGTGAGCGACCCCTCGATTTCTAATAAGGCCAGATTCTGGACTGACGGTGGATAACGATCTGTCTTGGGCTCCTCATATTGATACGGTTTT
>NW_024092360.1:0-16914 GCF_014356525.2 Nilaparvata lugens | reverse complement strand
GTTATGATTGATTGACAGAATATTTGATATCATCTTCAAAACTTATAATTAAATACGGTAATTGAAGAATATATTCTCTTGCTGAATAAAAAATATATAATCCATTTTAACAAGAAAGGACAGTTAATGTTACTTTAGATTTTCCGGAATCAGCTACTGTATTTTTATAGAAGGTAGTGTCAAGGAGATTCAACAACGCTGGGGAAAATCCGGTGCTGAAGATTGAAAACTGACTCAAATGACTTACCTTATAATGTGGATGCCAATACATTATCTATGCAGACGACACTACTCTGATAAATACTGGTCGTGATATTCTGACAGTTGGTGAAGGGCTACTATGCAATGACACAGGTTCTGATTGGTTTGCAGCTAATGGTTTTCTATTGAACCAAGCCAAGACACAGACAGTTGTCTTCAGTTTAAGACCATATGTGAGCGACCCCTCGATTTCTAATAAGGCCAGATTCTGGACTGACGGTGGATAACGATCTGTCTTTGGCTCCTCATATTGATACGGTTTTAGATAGGTTGTCTCGAGTGAACTCCTCTTACTGCGTTTGATGTCATGTTTGCCTTTGAATATGTAAAATCTTCATATTTTGCTCTGTTCCAGTCGGTTCTGTGGTATGGTCTGGTGTTCTGGGGTATGCTACCAGGATTGGAGAGGTATTAATAATGCAGAAGAGAGCTATCAAATAATGAGTAGAGCCGATAGAATAGCCCACTGTAAGCCACTTTTGTTAGCTGGCATTCTTACGGTAGTGAATCTGTAATATATTCAGTAGCCTTGTTCACACTCATAAGTGTAGAAAAACGCTCCAATGTATGTCACCTATGAACCAGAAGAAGTAGAAGAAGAAAGGTGACCCAACGATCACCCTACCCATTGAGGAACAGAGTACCCTCCCTAACTTAACTGCCTAAGGAACCAGCAAACCACTTCTGAACTGAGTAGGGGGTGCTTGTTGGGATGTGGGCAGAGAAGTGTTGGGAATATTGTAGAAGAAACCCAGACTGTAATAGTTTGATTGGACAAGAAACTGAAGATAGAAAGTAAAAAGTGAGTAAGTAACCGAAGAATAACTGAGAACCTAGGAGTAATGACGGTTTATTTTACAGGACAACCACCCTATCTGATCATAAGTCCAAGGACTTAGGGTGTGGTTTCGTGCGACAGGGGAGTGTGCTGTTGACTGGAGACCGTTGGCGAATAATAGTATCAATTAATGCAACCGAGATTTGTCAAGGATAGGGGAGCTGAGAGCCCAGGTGGAGGCTGCTCAGGCTACATGGATGAAGGCAAGTGTCAGAGTACCAGAGTTAGAAGTGTATAAGGAGTTTTTGAATCGCCTGATTAATTCAGGGCTTCAACTGGAAGAGGCTGGGCAAGCCTTGAAGGACTTATTACCATCAGGACGACCTCGTCGAGGCCTGATGAACCTGGGAGGAAAAGTAATGAGAATGCTGTTTGGAACAGCTGAGCAGGAGGATGTGGAGCACCTCGAGAGAACCATAGAGCATCTGAAGGGACAAACCGCAGAGATTGTCCACCTTCAGCATGAACACGTAACTGTAACCCGACAGCTGAGCCGACGAACACAGGCGAATACCGTACTGATCGACAACTTGCGGCAAGATTCAGCAAGGAAGCAGAAGCAATTGGTGCATGGGCAAACCAGGTGAATCAGAAAATCTCAAAGATGACACACTTTACAGATTACAGTAAACATCACGACTAAGTTACAGGACTTAGAGCTGCGGTCATGACTGGTTTATTAGAATTAGAAATTTGTTGTTAGCCATAGAAAATGTATCTAGATAAGTTTAGCGTAGCTTATCACTCCTTATGAGTTAGGGAACTTCTTGTCAAAGTCCCAAACTAGTCTGCCAAGGGGTTGGGCTGTTAGAGGGGCCGGACCAGTCTTATCACTACTACTACCGCTAGCTCAGACTCGGGCAATCTCAGTGGATGGCATCCTCAAGATCCTGGTAGACTTACCACTGACGAAGCAGGAAGGCGATTTGAGTTGTTTCAGGCCCATTTCCATCCCGGTTGCATCAGAACCACCGCCTGGCACCCATGTGCATCTACACCAGCATCACCTCCTCATCAGTGAGGCTCAGCAACATATGCAGAACCACCCAAGAGCTGCTTGCCCAATGTTTACCTGGCGAGGTACTCATCTGCCCAGCTCAGTTGCCTGTGTTCAAGAGTCACCAGTTAATCCTGTCTGAGTGCGTGTTTCCTGGAGGATTCAGCCACAGCCCTACAACTTTGCCCTAGAACTGCTCATACTGGGCCACCCCTGATACCTGGATCTGGGATGGACCCAGAAACGTGTGATCTACAGCGTGGCCACCTCTGAGCGTTGGTGTCCCACTGGCCGGCAGAGAAACAAGACCACCGTCACCCAAGTTGACATCACTGGCCTTGGTGAGGTCAAAGCAACAGCTGGCTGTACCCTCTCCACCAACCTCTATGACCTGCTACCAACTACTAGAGCTGGAGGAGATTTGGAGCTGCCCAAGCGAGTATTGACCATGGCAGCACCCCTGCCCATGGTGCTTCAACTTCCAAGGACCACCAGGGCCCACCAGAGCTGCAGAAGTTGATGAGCGACATAAAGCAGGAGGACCCTATTGGAGGGGAACCTCAGGCTACCGAGACCACCCTGGACAACATCCACCAGAGATTGGCAGATTTTGACCTTGACGCAGAGGCTGAGCACACCACCATCATCTTGCTGGCATTTGGTGGAGGCCTCTTGGCGGTCACCACCTGTGCAATCCTGCTGTACTGGAGGGGATCTCTACAGTTGCCATGGAGAAGCACCAGGTCGTGACTACTCCAACCCCAGGACCATCATCAGCAGCAGAAGACCAACCAGCAGCAGAGTGCATCGAGATGAATCCTGTGCCAGTGACGGAGCAAGGCTCCAGTGCTTGTGAAAGTGACGGAGCAAAGCTCCCCAAGTGAAACCCACCCTCTTATTTGAAGGGAGGGTAGTGTATAGAGTGGAAATCCTATTGATGAAAAAGTGATGGTGATTTTAACAATGGCTGATGCCTCAGCATTTTAGCGCCTGGCATTAGCAACAGCGCAAGACAGTGTCTCTGTCTAACTCAAGTAGAATTAGTACTCTCTTTCTCTCTCTTGACAGTGGCGTGATTTTTATTCTAGTGGGAAAACTTTTCCCAGGCTAGAGAAATTTTAGCTCATTGCTAATAGATTTTTAAAAAACGGCGCAGTAGCCGAGGGACAGTGTTAGCGAGCGTATCCGGCCTGGACGGGTTCCACTGGACTATCCGTACAGCATAATGGTGTTTTCAGTTCTGTTTCTATTGATGGCGATTGGTGAGTGAAAAACTCGAACATTTTCCTATTATCGAATTCAGTCCAAATTAGTTGTTTTTAACTGCAGGCAGACTAGGGCGGGCTCCCTTGGTTTTGTTTAACAAATAACAAGAATTTTGAATAATTATTCTGATTAGCTTCTAATGGAAAGAGAAAGAGAGTAAATGACCTGTGGCTATTGTTATCTGGATTAGATTATAGAACGAATTTTAAATTTTTTATCAATTTATTCAATTTTAGATTTTCTCTTTGACTTTTGACAATTTAATTTCGATTTTAAATTGAATCTATATGGAGAGTTCATATGTTATCTGTTTAGGCTATTGAACAATTTTAATTTTAGTTTATTTTCGATTTAGTTTTGTCTTTGAGTTGGTTAATTAATTTCTAACTTCATTTGAATCCTTATTGGAGAATTTATAAATTTGAATCTCTTATTGTGTAATTTTAGTTTATTTCCTTTTTGATAGTCCCTGAAGTTAGTAGGTAATTTTTTGTCGATTCTGGGACAATGATTGACAGCTTATAGTTCTGTTCTTTATCCGAGTAACCAACTATTATTGAATGAAAATACAGTGTTAGTTATAGATTTTTATATTCCTTGAAGTTAGTAGATAATTTTGTCGATTCTGGGACAATGATTGACAGCTATAGTTCTGTTCTTTAATCCGAGTAACCAACTATTATTGAATGAAAATACGGTGTTAGTTATAGATTTTTGATATTTATTGAAGTTAGTAGAATAGTCTTGTAGATTCTGGGACAAGTATTGACCACTGATAGATTGTTCTCTTTTTAATCAACCAAATCTTGTGAATGAAAATATTGTGCTCATTATGATTTCTGATCTTCATCAAGATTAGTAGTATAAATTTTGGAGTTTCAGAACCTGTAGTAATTATGTTCTGTTGAGATAGTTTTATTCTTGCGGTTAGTTGATAAGAGAATTTGGCAAGGCCACCTTTGTGCCCCGAAGGAGAAGGGCGTAGAATAAAAGCATTTGTCGGACATCTTTGTTTTTCTGCCACACCACCCCAACCCCTAGTTCGGTTACATTATGATTACACAGCTGGAAATAATTCTGTCTCTCTCCAACACTGGCACACGCATCTTCTGTTATCGATGGGAGACTACGAAATTATCATTTGTTTGCCAAGGATGAATTATTCTTTTAATGGCGTTTAGCGAGTTTTCCAAAGAATGAGACCCAGTGCAATCGTTTCTTTATATCATGTACCTACTATGTTCCAAATTTCATGAAAATTTTTAGAGCCGTTTTCGAGATCCGTAAAACATAAATTAAAAATATAAAAATAACCAGATATATAATACAGAAATTACTCGCTTAATATAATAGGATAAGTTGAAAAAACTTTTTTCCTACAGTTACGTTGAAAAGTGGCCATTGCTGCACTGATTACAGAACGCAAAGAATCACTTTTCCGCTCTAGTGCGGGAAAAATTTTTCTGCACTCCAGATTTGCAACATGGCAACGCAAAATACTTAGTAGGTTATATGGAGCAACAGTGCAGCAAAATCAAAATGAAGTTGGTAACAGTGACTGCTGTGGCTGCTATAGTGAGCAGAGGTGCAACAAGCACAACGCGCTAATTATTATTCATTATATATTATAACCAGGACAACGAGGACTTAGGATTCTAGGATTAAGGTTTTTATCAATAATAAAATTACACAGAAAAACTTTGATGGATTTCAGGCAATTTTACCCATATTACCCACTTTTCATATCAATGGTAACTGTAGGAAAACTTAATGTGAAATACTGCGCAAAGTTCCTCTGCTGCACTCAACAAACCATTCCGCCCTCGCCTACGGCTCGGGCGTAAACGTTTCTTTCGGTGCAGCAAACTGTCACTTTGCGCACTAGTTGCACAAATAACTATTTTTTGCTTTTCAGTGAACCTATCGATATAGATTACAAGCTGCCTCCTGGATCGATATTCAGAGTACTCATCAGCCCTGAAGGCTACAATATCAGAGTGGGCTCAAGGCCTGTGGCAGATATTAATGCGAAAGGTGTAGAGTAAGTTAGACTGCATAGTTTTTAAATAGGTTTATATTTTCTATTCTCATTTTAATTGATTGTGGATGATGCTGTAGCATTCCACAATTTGGATGACATTAAGGGCCGGTTTCCGATTTCTACACTTAATCAACTGGAGTCAGAAAATTGGCTTTCCAAAACAGGGTGTACTCACAGTAAATAGTTGCAGCAAAATAAATCTTCATTCTCTTATTTCTATAATATCGGAAACGTTTTTCCTTAACGAAATGGAACATCCATAGATAATTAAAAATAGCTGAAATTCACACTCCTTTCTCTTCATTTTATTTTGTGTTCAGTTTTCATTTTTCCGAAATTTAATGTAAACGTCATTTTGACTATGACTATGACCAAAGACCTTAAAGATGCATAGACTCACATGCAGCGCTAGTGTAGTACTTGGAATTGAAATCGGCCATTGAGGGGGCAACCTATAAGATTATTACATGCCAATGCCTTTGTAATATATAATAGTACAAATATATAGATATAATATCTCGTGCCAAAATACCCCAAAGTGGCCTTCAATATCAAGTAAGAGCTATCACTGGACAGGCATGAGCATTGTGGGTCTATAATCTCTTCAAGGTCTTTGACTACGACTACGCCCCATTCCGGAAAGTCAATTTTCTGACTCCAGCTGTTTGAAGTCTAGAACTTAGCTAAATGCTGAGCTCGGAACCCGCCCTTAATGAGTTATACTTATTACCTATTGATGTGAATGTCTATCACTTTCCTTTGTACCTAACCGACGTGACGAGATCCATGTATATGTTATATATTTTTTGATCAATAAAATGGTATTCTATTCTATTTATATACAAAAATCCGAAAATGGTATTTTCAACTACATCTAGAGACCAGGGCGTAAGGGTTGGGACTTTTGATGTGTTTATCCTCGACAGCCAAGAAAATTCAGAATGTGATTTATCACTTCTATAAATCTTCTCTGGTGAAAAATCAATAATTTTATTATAGTAGTCACTCATTTGCATTGGCTACTTCATACATGGTGAGTCATATGTATGGGAACCCTTCAATGAATTGGAGACTGTTGTAGATATAATACTTTCACTTTCAGGATTAGTTATTGGTCAAATACTTCAATTTTCGACGTACAACTGAATTTCAACCCCTCATAAGGGGGTGACTTAAGGGTTGTGACTCGAATATTTTAAATGTGAAAACACATTGTGTTGTACAACATTTCCAATGCTTTTTCAAAACAAGAAAGATAACATCAATTAAAATTTTCCATGATACTTTTTATCCAAGAAGAAGACCACCTGGAACTAGGATGGAGCAAGTGAAGAGTGTCATGCGCGAGAGGAATTTGACAGAGAGAGATTGGATGGATAGAGTGAGATGACATGAAGGATGTGAAAAACGGCTCCAGTTGAAAATAAACTCGCTATACATATTATAGTATCCTAAGTAACAGGGACGGGAAGGGGCCTTTTGCAGGCGAGAATGATGTTTCTAGTCGAGGCGTTAGCCGAGACTAGAATTTCATTTAAGCACTGCAGATGACATTAACATCCAATTTACTAACACTATTTTTTGTCATAATAACCCAGAAAAGAATAATTGAGAAACAGAAAACATTACCTGCTTGTGCTGGAATTACAACATGCATTCTATAAACATAACCTAGTTTACAAGTTTCGAATCAGAAATTTCTTGATTGTAGTTGACAAAACTTTCACCTGGAGCGCTAAAAGGCGGTTTTTGTACCAGTTTTGAAGTTCCAAATTTGGAACCAGGAAACATATTCAACTGTAGAGAAAACATATGATTTTATTACAGTATAGTATGCTGTAATTAGAACCATATGTTCATTTGTTCTACAATCAACTGTTTACCGGCTTGATTTCATGGATGTAAAACAGCTGAAATTGAATGACTATGACAAAATGTATATATTCATATAATAAATACATTTCCATAACTATTGTGATTAAATATATTGGGGAACGAATATATTTCTACATCGTTGAGAAACAATCTGATAACGTTGCAGAGCTTCATTGAATAGCACCATTTGCTTTGTTCAATGAAAGACAAGGACAGAAACACTTATGCCTGGTCTACACGACAACGATATTAGCGCAAACCTGGCTGGTTTGCGCTAAGTTTGCGTCGTGTAGACGGGCGATCGTTGTAAATTTCTGAGGTTTGAAGGTTGGTGCTTTTTTCGATCAATCTCAGCCAGGTTTGCGTCAATTTTCCTAGGAAACGATTAAGTCAAATCTATCCATTAAAACCTAAATCGCTTCAAAATAAAGATAGAGAATTCGCGATTTCAGATTCGGATTCAGCACCCTCAAATTAAACATGTGCGAGGCCAATAATTCTCAAAAATACTAGAAAACAAGGAAGATTATTTAATGGATAATAATAATATCTTATTTACTCTAAAGTGATGTAATAGATATAGTTATTCACTATTCACTTGATAAGCAGTATTCTTGACTATTATTATTGAGGAGATTGAGGAGTAGGTTTGGAGGAGTTGGAGAGGTGAGAGTTGAGAGGAGGAGTAGGGGTGGAGGAGGAAGGTGGAGGAGGATGAGAGAGTGTGAGGGGGTGGCGGAGAGTGGGTGGAGAGGAGGAGATAAGTGGGTGGTGGAGGAGTGTGTTGAGGAGGAGGAGGAATAGGTTTAGGAGGAGGAGAAGGAGAAGGTTGAGGAGGAAGAGGAGGAGGTGGAGAAATTGAAGAGGTTGTCGAGTTGAGAAGGAGGAGGAATAGTTGGAGGTGGAAGATTATGGTAAGGAGGAGGGTGAGTAGGTGAGGGTGTTGGAGGAGTAGGTGGAGGAGGAGGAGGAGGAAGAGAAAGTGAAGGTGGAGAAGGAAGAGGAGGAAGAGAAAGTGAAGGTGGAGGAGGAAGAGGAGGAGGTGATAGAGTTTAGGAAGAGGAGGAATAGTTGGTGGAGGAGGAGGAGTAGGATGAGGAGGCTTGAGTTACTATTCATCTCAAGTTTATAAACACTTCAAAGACTTCGTATAGAATTTATATAAGGTTTAGTTTATATACGGGTTTGTGTTTAAGTTAGTGTCATGTGAACAAAGGTTTGAGCAAACTTGGCTCACAGCCAGATTTGTGTAAACCTGGCTTAGAGCTAAGTTTGCGCAAATAGCGTTGTCGTGTAGACCCGACATAATGTTAATCAGGTGCTGACTTCATTACATTTACATCTCACAATATCATCGATAATAGTTCTAGCTCAAAATCACTTCACTTGAATGGACTACGCTTTCACAAATCAATATGAAAACTTGTAGTACCTTTTATTATTTAAAATATTACAATGACTAGCTTCGACCATAACTTTTTCAAGATTTCAACTTCATGCTTCCATATTAATCCGGGCGCAAATGTCATTCCGTGTTCATTTTTTAGTAATAGCCGTGGAAGATGTCTCAATTTCTTTGTTAGGTCCAGCATAATAAGGATGGTGATGATGATAAGTCGAAATCACAGGCAAAGACCTCGGAAACAAAATGGCCGCCGAAATTTTCAGGGTTTAGCTATATTGCTTGTATCTCAATAACCGTTAAAGATATTCAACCGTTTCTTTCAACAACAATATTTAAGAAATCTTCATCCACAATTCTTGTTTTATAAAATTTTCCTCTAAAATGCATATTTTAGAACTATGCAATTTAGAGCGTTTTTTCAACGTTGGAACGATATATCTATATGCGCTGTACGCCGAAGAATGAGTTCTCCAGCGCCCTCCAAAGAAAACCCTGCATGATTTCTGCAAGATATTCCCAATAAAAAGGTTTATTACTTGATAAGAAAATCGACCACCATTCACCACCAGAAGAAATAATAGTCTAATGATAGATACTATACTCACTAATGTCTGACTATGCAAACAGATGTGGCCGAATGATCAATATGTGTCAGTCGAGAAAGAACGAATTTGGAGGTATAATGAAGTAAACCCAGTTTAACAAAATGGTAATGATATATTCTGAGAGGTAAACTGTTACAGTAAATATTGAATAATTAATGAACAGATTATACAAATATGACTTTCAATAGATACAGAATGAATATTGAATGATAGCGGATTTGAATCTCTAAATTATAAATACTATGCAAAAAGTTCGGTACTCTTTGATTGATCAAAATAAAATGGATACTAGCCCTGGAAAGGGTTATAAACTGAACTAGTTAAATAAGAAAAACAAGTTACAAAATGATGATCCAGAAAATAGAACAAATTAATAATTAAAATTATTCTCAGGGTGTGGTTTCGCCTAGGAAAATAGACCTTTTGGCTAAGTACAGCTTGGATATTTAAATTATTCAACACTAGAAAATAATTATGATAGCTTTTGTACCCTTAATACTATAGTCATGACTTTCTCAAATGGACGAATTTATACGGTGTACAATTTTCGCAGATTTATGGGGATCCCCTTTTATATATTCGAATAACTTACGTAGACTTTCGTTTCCGTTTTTTTGTTTTCGAATATATTCGGCCATAGAATATATCGTCCCGCTGGATCCTTCCACGTGGCGAAAAATGTGAACAGACTTCACTAATATAATTTCGGGTTTATTCAAATGAAATTTAAAATCTTAGTATCACAATTATTATAGGAACTTTGGAACAACTTTTTAAAACAGAAAGACAAAGATTGAATTACATTAAACAGAAATTAAGCTTTTGAACAATTAAGTACGTGGACTAGGTCTGCATCCTACCGATGATCCTTGCAAAATGGCCTCGAGACTTCCTCTTCTAATTTCCACTTGGGTTTCTTCTTCAAATTTTATCTCGCCAAATTTACATATTAATTCGGGATTGGTCCGACTCTGTGAAGTAACCAATACGCTGAATGGGTGGTGTCACTGTGTCCAACTTTAAAGCTTTTAAATAGGGCGAAATTCCTGATTTTAAGTTGTTCCAAATTATCATTTAGTTTATATAATAATAATAATACACAAATAAATAATAGAATTCGTCTATGATGATATGCATTTGAAATTGGCTTCGATGGATAGCTAATGATTATAGAACATAGACATGCTTTTATAACATAAAGTAGACATAATATAAGAATATATATGCTTATAACCATAACAACACAATAATAAATAAATACTTCTTCCTTTTTTTTTTTTTATATGGTTTTTTATGTGCTAGAATATCGACCCTCAATCGTCATATATTGGCTAAGCTAATTTGTCTACATATTTCTAACAAGTATATTTTTATGATAGTTCATTAAATAAATATTCAGGCCTATTCGGCATAGAAATTAAACTATAAAAATGAAAATGTTAATATTACATAATTTTTATGATTGATTATTAGTCGAACTGCCTTCTCAATTTGCTACTTGTTAATGAGTTAGCTTTGGTCTGTTTTGGGGTTATGTTTTTGTTTCAAAACTAACCTTCAAATATAATTTTACTGATCCAATCCATAAACATACAAACATATACGGTTTTTTCTGTGACAGATTTTTGAAAGGTATATAATTACTGATTTATTTATTGCATACTTTGTAGGTTAGATAACAGTCGTCTATCTACCTCAGATAAGATTGTAATGTTTTTGGTGATAGAATTTATTTTGTTCTCATAATGGCCTATGAATAAATCTATTGTGTAGTTTGAGGGCTGTACAATCATTGGTACATCACATAATGCAACAAACTTTATAATATCATCTTGTTGTGATACACAATATCGAATAAAATGGATTATTAAATGCTAACGAGCGTTAGCGAAGTTTTCACTTTTGATTTACTGGAGGCCAAAGTCGTTTTCTGTCTGTTTGTATGTTCAACAAGAACTTTAGAGAGAATTGATCAATTATCTTCAAATTTCGAACACGAATTTCTCAAACGTTTTTACAGGTCAAGTTCGTTGGAGAATAAAATTGACTCACTCCTTTGTCCTTTTTCAGGATATAAAAATAACATTGAAAGTGCATGAAAAAAATGTGTTTTGATTTATCATTTATCATTCAGCTGGAATTTTTTTTTTCTATTGGTCAATACTATAGCCATCTAGACTAAAGACTAAATGAGCTAATTTCTTCTATCCTGAATTACTACTTGAAAAATTGAACAGTGAATTTCTCATTAGGAACTCTTACTGCTATTTTTCAATTAATATGTACACTTATTGACTGCACTATAGAAGCTAGATTCACTCAATCACTGCTCTGCTCTTTCACTGGACACTACTTGAACAAGCACTACACTAGTTCAAACGGTTTCCTCCTTTTGAGCCTCCGCACCAACCCTCCATTGTCTAGCAGCTGGATCGCCCCGACGTTGTCATGTTGGTGCAGTCGCCCCTCGTGCCTCTCCGCATGCCTCTGGATCTCGGTGGATACCAGGTCGACGTGCAGGTCTCTATGAAGATCACTGTTCCTGACATACCAAGGAGCATCCACAATGTTCCTTAGCACTTTGTTTTGAAAACGTTGTATGACATTGATGTTTTTGTCTTTGGTACACCCCCAAAGTTGTATACCATACATCCATACTGGCTTTAATATCTGTTTGTACAGAAGTACTTTGTTCCGGATTGGAAGGATGGAGTTTCTTCCGATCAGCCAATACAGCTTTTTATATTTGATTCCAAGCTCTTCTCTCTTCTTCTTGACATGGGCCTTCCAGCGAAGCTTTGCGTCCAAGGTCATACCTAGATACTTGGCATCATTAGCATATGGTACAACTTGGTTGTTGATAGTTATTGGTATGGGCAGGTCCTTCCTATTGGTAAAATTGATGTGAATCGACTTTGTTTCATTCAATTTCATTCTCCACTTTCTAGTCCAATCTTGAATTTTGTTGATGGATCTTTGTAGTTTCTCTGTTGCAATATGAATATTACTGTCTACTGATAATATGACTGTGTCGTCTGCAAATGTTGCTGTAGTATTCTCATTAAGGCTGGGAATATCGCTGGTATAGAGAATGTAAAGAACTGGTCCCAGAACACTGCCTTGAGGAACTCCTGCTTCAGTTTCCTTCAAATCAGAATATGAACTTTCATGCCTGACCCTAAAGTATCTGTCAGTAAGATAGGATTGTAATATACCTGTATATTGCTCTGGTAGCACTTTTTTGAGCTTGAAAATGAGACATTCATGCCATACTGTATCAAAAGTTTGCCCTATATCAAGGAAAGCTGCTGAACAAACTTTATCTCTTCTAAGCACTTCTCTATTACATTTATAATCTGATGCACTTGATCTATTGTTGAATGTTTCACTCTGAAGCCAAATTGGTGATTTGGAATTATGTGCTGTTTCTCAATTATTGGTTTTAGCCTACCAAGTGAAATCCTTTCAAACAATTTGGATAGGACCGGTAACAATGATATTGGCCTATATGATGATACTTCATGTGGCTCTTTACCTGGCTTCAGTATAACCTCTGCTACTTTCCATATTCCTGGTACAAATTTTGGTCTGAAAGAAGCATTCAAAATGTTTGTTAATTTCACTATTGCTTTCCTTGGTAGGTGTTTAAGGACTGAGCCGGTTATCATGTCAAATCCAGGGTTTTTTTGTTGTTCAGATTTCTTATTTCTCTTTTCACTTCTTCTACTGTGACACGCATTATTTCTTGATTCAGCTGTAAGATATTCTCATCCGCTTCTAAAGTTTCCTCTTCACCTGAGTTGATCAGCTGGAAAACGTTTACAAGATGATCCGCAATGTCTATGCCTTTTCATCACTACTCCTTGCCCATTGTCTGTCCTGCTTTCTGAGAGGAGGAGATTGTTTGATGGTTCGTTTTATTTTTTTAGCTGCCTTCCAGAGTGAGTAGTCCGTACTGCATTCTGCTGTCAATTTTCTCAAGTAACTATTAATTGATTCATCCTTGATACATTGAATCTCTCTCCTTAGTTCTTGAGTTAGATTGTTCAAAACTCTTTTGTCTTGGGGGGAACGTTATTGCTGCCATCTCCTTCTAGCTCTTCGTTTTTCAACAATCAATTCTCTGATTTCCGCTGGGTAATTATTTCCAGTCGTTCTCCTTCTGATTTGTGGAGTATTACACCATGCTGCCTGTTGAATATCAGTCACAAACTTCTCCAACTCCCGATCATTATGTTCTTCGTTCCTTAATGGTGAGTTCAATTCTATTCTTTCCTCCAGCATCTGTTGGAAGCCATCCCAATCAGTGCGGCTATTTGCTAACGCTGGACAAGTATTTTCCTTCCATAGAATTGAATCACTCAGAGTCATAATGATGAGTGAGTGGTCGGAATTAAGGTCGAAACTATCCTCTAAATGTAAATAATTATTAACCGATATATTTTTTGTCAGGAAGGAAGAAATCTATGAGATCTGGGATTTTCCTCGTATCGGTGGGCCAGTAGGTTGGTTTACCAGTTAAAAGAGCTTCGCGCCTCATCTCTTTCATTGCTTTGAAGAGCTGTCTTCCCTTGTGAGTTGTTAAGCGCGATCCAATGCACGTGCTTTGCATTGAAATAACCACCAAGAATGAATTTTTCTCCTAACATATCAAGCAATGTCGAATACTCCTCTCTTCTGATGGAATATCTGGGAGGACAGTGAATAGCTGCAACAACGAAGTGATAATTTACTGCTTGAACTGCTACACCTATCAATTGAATTCTATCACTTTCATGTTTCACTTCTTCATGATGTTGTAGATTGTCTCTGATAATGATGGCACTCCCACCCCTCGCGACAGTAGGTATGATTTGGGACTTCGAAGCCACTTTTTTGCTTGAAATCCCCCTCCCCCCTCTCACCTATCTCCCCCCCCCTGTTCTTAAAATAGATTTTCCCTTCCCCTTGCCCAGTGAAGACGAGGGGGTTCTCTGTTCTAAAAATAGATTTCCCCTTCCCCTTGCCCAGTGGTGATGAGGGGGATGAAGAGAGAGAAAGAGATATCTCTCTCTCACTCTCTCTAAGAACAGATCCACCCTTCCCCTTGCCCAGTGGTGATGAGGGGGATGAAGAGAGAGAAAGAGATATCTCTCTCTCACTCTCTCTCAAAATAGATTTACCCTTCCCCTGCTCCAGTATAGATGAGGGTGATGAAGAAAGTGAGGGAAAAAATAATTTCCCTTTGAGAGGAAAAATTCCCTCTCTACATCTATACTGACAGATTAAAGTGAATTGAGAAATTCTCTCTCTCTCTCTCTCTCTCTCTCTCTCTACATTAATGCTATACTGACAGATTAAAGTGAATTGAGAAATTCCCTATCACTCTACATCTAATGCTATACTGACAGATTAAAGTGAATCCTTATCTCTACAATAATCTAGTTCTATAATATCCATATTATGCTTGGTTTCCAACTGACAGTCAAGAGTTCAATCAAACTGTTTATGAATGAGTAAAAATTGAGCCTTTTGCTGTACAAACATCCCAGTCGTTATTGTTAAAGTGTTTTCTCCAACAATATGTAAGTATAATTGGAATGAGCTAGCATATCTAAAAATACTCACATATTCTCAGACCTATTTCACTCGGTGGGTGGGGGCTATCTTAATACTCAATGCCTATAGTTACCATGAAACTGTCTTATGAATATATGATTCCCGCTTGCGTTCAATTCCCATGAACGAGAATTAAAACTTCTGATGTTATCCTCATTCAAAACCACTGAATATTCTTTTGGCAACTTAATAGTGTGTTAAAAGTCACCTTCACTATCAATATCGATCATTTTAAGGTGAATTTCGCCATTATCGGCAAATGTTACCTTCGTTACTACAAACCAATCATAAGGATAAAATTCAAAACCCCAATCGGCTAGTGGATTTGCTTCTACAGAGAACTCGTTTAAACTTCTCCAATCAAAATAGTTAGACATCATGTGAACTTGTCGGCTCGGCTGTTCAGACAGAAGTGACACGCGTGCGCGTGTTCTACACTCCCCCTTGTTGAATGTTTCTCCAGAGGAATGACATGTGTGCTACACTGCTCTCTGTGAGTGAATGTTTCCCCTTTCCAAATTCTATAGATGAGAGTGAGTTCATATAACTCCTACATCGAAAAAACTGTTACATTCAATCATAGACACATGAAAAAATGTATAGTCTGATTTATCATCCTGAAGCGCCATGTGTTAGCAAGAAAAACGTTAAAGTTCACTGTGCTTCAAATTTCTCTCTCTCTCTCATATGCCGAATGTTATCCTTTCACAAGATTTTATGTTTTCGGAGACAATACAAACCTTTATACTGGGCTAAACCCATTTTGGTAGTTATAATTTCGGCAACCTGATTTTCTGAAAGGTTATGTTGCTTAGCTTCTATCCAATTCATATTAGAGCTCACACGTGCGTATCTGCTCACGATATCGTAAGCTATCTTATGGATGAATAAATTAAGATAATCTATGAATGCAGCCGAACATTGCAGTCTCATAACAGAGCCCTCTTCCGAATTTTCAATTGCCTCAGCTATTTCATCACAAATGCTTTTCACAGCGACTTCCATCTTGTTTTTCTTGATAAAATCTCCTATATAATTTTCAGTTGCATACTTTTCTGCACTTTGATTAATCAGAATAGCAATACCATCTTTTGTAATGAATTGTTCAATACCATCCATAATATTCGCTTTTATTGCACTCGCCATTTCAGATAATTGTTTTTCAAACTCTTCCTTTGTTAATGAAGAACTAGTCAATTTCTGCAAAGTAGATTCTAAATATTGCTTATCAATTGGTGATGGGTGTGTTTCATTTACTTTAGTAGAAATTTCTGTACTAAGCTGTTTTAATTTAGTATTGAGGTAGTTTCTGTCCAACACCTCCAAATTCTTAATTTTATCTGATTTGGCTTTTAATTTCTCATCTAAATAACCTTTATCAACTTTATCATTGTTAATAGTGTCCAACTGGGATGAAAAGCTGTCTGTTAAAGTTTTCACTTCTCCTAGAGCAGATTCTAAACTCTCTGCAATAGCTTTATCAATTTTGGCACTAAAATTTTGTAATGAACTTAGAATATGTTCTCTTTCAATTATGCTCACACCGATATTCTTAGTATTTTCCGAAACGAGTTTGGTTATTTGTGAATCTGAATAAAATTTCACAGCTTTGCTAATTCCTTGTTGATTAATCGATTCAATCATTTTCTGTGTTATTGAGTCAATATCGCACGTAAGATTAGCACTACTAGGTGTATCAATCCGACCGAATTGATGCAAAGTCATCGTAACATCAAACAATTAGTTTTGCTTCTTTTAGCTCTTCAATTATAGACACAATCTCAACATCATGTCAGTGTTGCCAGAAGCTTCTGAGGAATAGAGTAAATTTAATCTTTCCATGATTCATCAAAATTATCGAAGTATTGATAAATTTTATCATGAGAATTATTTTTTGCAAATTTCAATAAACCCCACCCCTTCTTTTTACTAATTTTTTTACTGGGAAAAAACTTCTGAATCATTTGCGATTTAATTCCCTGATTTCGTTTAACATACCCTCTTCGATCTGAATGTATGCCTGTAAGT
>NW_024092359.1:0-16217 GCF_014356525.2 Nilaparvata lugens | reverse complement strand
AACAAATGTGGATCTCCTTAGTTTGAAATAATTGCCTCATACATAATCATAAATAGCAGTGGAAAGATTCATTTATAGAACAGAAAGCCAGCTCATGAAAAATGCCAGGTATATCTATTGTGAAATGTTTAATACGAATTTCCTATTTTTGTAGTGAAGGGCACCTTAGTAATCGAATCCTGAAATGATTTAATTACCTTTATTTTTTGAAGGTCGGTCATCCTCTCGACTGTGTGGACCCTCTTGGATCCTCCCTCGCCGATAGAGATCTTGATCCTCCCGTCCGATGACCAGACATTCCTATGCCCATGACGGTCGGCCGCAGCGTTGAGGATCTTGAGGCGCTCCACAGTCAGATCCTCGCGAATGGTGACGCCGGAACCCTTCAGCTTCCTCTTAGCGTCGAAGATCATCTTCCTGGTCCGGTAGCTGCAGAGTCGAACTATGATGGGTCGGTCCTTGGGTTTAGCTTGCCCTTGTTGAGGTGGTTGACGCCTTCCAACGCGATGCAAGCGGTTGACATCCGCCAAAGTCACGGGCACGTTCAGCTTCTTGTTAAAGACATCGAGCGCCAGCAGGTCCGTGTCTTCTTGTCACTCTCCGGATCCCAAAAATACGTATAGAATGTCGGCGCCCATATTGCTCGAGGTCGTCGACCTTCAGGTGACAAGACACCTCCAGCTCACGAATTCTATCGTGCAGCTGTTTGTTCTCCTCCTTCAATGCCTGAAGTTCCTCGAAAATAGATTTCACAGCCATTGATACAGCACTGTGGACAGACTCTTCGATTTGCTGTCGAATAATGAGGAGGGTCTCTTCGGACAATGCTCCAGAATAGCTGGCTTCGGAGCATTGACCTCATTTCGGTGTGCCTCTATTCGGTCGAACCGTGTACCGTTAGGTGGATTTACACTTTTATAGGCGAGAAGGTGAACTGAAGATTTAGGAATGTTTTTTCAAGATAAATAAAAAGAGTGTGAGTAATCAAAAATATAATTTCACTATGAATAAGCTCGAGAAACTGAATAACTAGATGTATAATTTGAAGTGAATTGAACTGTATAACCCTACGAAATATCTGTTAGAAGACGGAGCTGACCTGACACACGTTTACTCACTCGACATAACCCTCGAGGAGAGAGAGAGAGGAAGTACCGGGGAAGAGGGGTACTGTCATCAATCGCAAAAGTTGCAGGTTCAATAGTTAAAAAGAGTGCTGGAAAATTGGTGAACAAGGCAATTGACATTCTACTGTTGAACTCCACATCCCTGGTTACCAGACTGGGACCTGGTACAAAGCTGGAGAAGCGGTTGGCACGAGGCGATCCCAGTATAATAGTCTTGATCGAGCCTGTAAGGAGCACGACATTGCTTACTCGAGGAGCAGTGATACATCGAGCAGAGCAGTAGCAGACAACATTTTGGCAGATCAAGCTTGGAGTGTGGTAAAATCTGCAGACGCAGGAGTACTTGAGAAGGCTGCAGCACTAGCAGTGAACCAACATCATGAAGGCTAAAGCAAAGTTTGGTGGAGGAGTACACCGCAGACGTAAGACAACAAAGACTCGTGTCAAAAACGAATAAAGAGATGTTCTGGTAAAAAAGATAAAGGACTCTACCTGAGACAACAGCGCAGGACGCAGGGAAATGGGGCACGTCGCCGTCATGTGGCGGCAAGAGAAGACGCTAGTTGCCCTACCTGATCGAGCCCTTACCGATGCTGATCTCTACAGTATGCATGTCGACTGAAGCTAAAGCACTTTCGAGGAGTGTTTAGCGGGATGCTCTACCATTGAATGGACCCTGGAGGAGAGAATGCTGCATTATCAACCTGGACACGAGCACTGGAGCTGGCACACATTGGGTGTGCTATGTGAAGAAGGATGATGTGTCTCACTACTTTGATGGATTTGGCAACCTGAGACCGCCACAGGAGTTTATCAACTATATGCACAAAGGACTCGAGCCAGCATCAGGATTGAGTACAATATGATCAGAAGCAGGAAGATCTTACTCACACATCTGTGGGCATTTGTGTTTACAATTTTTGATTGATGAAAATAAATAAATGATTCACTATCTCTCTTGTACATTATTCCATCCCTATAAATACGAGTGTAGGCTGATTGCTACTCATTGTGCAACTGTATGTGAGCAGGCAACAACAATGATGCAGTGTTTTGGAGGTAGGACATCAATACTAAAGAGTGACTTATCCACTACTTGATGTGAGCAGTGGGAATGGGAAATTGGTCTGATTAGCTTTACAAGTTGCAACTCAATACCTAATATTGAGGAAGGTTTCAATAAGGTACTACATTTTTATGCAAGTAATAGAATTTCTAAGAAGGGGTTACTAGTGCAGAGATAACACATGATGAGCTACGGAGTATGGCTAAAGCAAGATTTGAAGAGTATTGGAGCAAGGTGCTTAAACATCAGAAGCATAACCTGGCAAGTCTGATGATGATGATAAGGATGGTACTGTATTGCCTAAAAGGACAAAAGGAGAATGCCAGTACTACTGTTGACAGGAGGATTTGGTTCTGCATCAGGTATCATTACCAACAGGTAGCTTTGAATTTTCTACAATTACTGACTTGCTTGCACAAAGGCTGTCGGAAAATGATGTTGATTCCAGGTGACTGTAGATCCATCAACCTTAAAGTGTATATTTTGAGCAGTGCTGAGCTGGATTTACGACCACAAGATTCAATAGGGAAAACTGTTGGGTTTCACCAATACCCAGTTCATAGAGCCCAACACATCTACTAGAAGTGATAATACTGTACAAATTCAGTCGGCTAAGTGATATGCATCACCTGCAACATTGTGACTGGATCTTACTCTAATGGAATTACAGATCACGTGATCTATGAGTTTTACCCAAAAGTTGATCCATGGTATAAAATGGTGGTGACTGTGCAGAATGTAATCTATTTACCTATAGACATCAAGCAGATTGGTAGCATTACACTGCAAGTAGTCGACGAGTACGGTCGTCTATATAATAATAGAGGCGAGGAAATAAATATGCTTTACATTTGAGACAACGCAAGTGAAATGGTGTTGTTATTTGAAAAGTGGAATCAACAAGGACAACAACAATGGCAAATCAACAAAAGTGGACAACAAGTTTATTGTGAAGGAGATGGCTATCCTGGAGCAGGATGATGAGCATCATGTGACTACTATCACTACTTTTTCAAGCCTCCCTACTCTGAGTCTCTGCTCAAGACTAGCAGGCATATCATCGCCAACAACTGTATACATCAACTAAACATGGACTCAGGTGGTCAGACTGTGGGACAGAACATCTTCCCTATTCAGCTTTGATGGAAATTGTGCGTGGAAACAGTTGGAAGGTGGTTGGATCAGAACCAGCAGCGTCCAATTCAAATCTTTGTCCATGGATATAAGCAGATCACTCTACTGGATACAATTCTACAACTGAACAATGTGGAGTACCTGGACCTATCATCGCCATATTCCTTTCCTGCTATGCCTGATTTGGAGTTGCTGATCAAGAAGATTAATTGTATATACCCAGCCCAGAACATCACATCTACTCAACGTTATCGACATGGTGCGGAACAAGCTATCATCTCCACATTTGGAGATTGGTCAACCAACAACGTCAGCAACATGATGGATTGTCAAATACACAACTATTTTGCTCATTGAAAATTTCATTGCTCTACATGGATGGATTAATAAAACTTTGTTAGAAGATAGAACCTTTTGTCGCAATTTTTCAATGCTGTTAATACTCATTTGCATTATCAATAAAAAAAAATATTGTAATCAACTCTATGATCTATCATTTATCCTCCTCCTCACTCCTCTTTGAGTAAAGTGCACTATGTGTTCACATAGAGCTATCGTATTACGTCATACAGACCTATTGAAACAGGAAATGGATTACCCCCACCACTCAGCAAGCAGAGTATAAAAATGATGCTGACAACAAAATACACTCAGTCTTACAATGTTGTCAGACAGTGAACGTGAACTTTATCTGTTTAATGCAGTGAGTGAGCTTGAAGCTGAACTGTATTATCACGGTATAATGACATTGAGTGACTTTTTCAAGGAGTTGGACATTTAGAGTTTTGTACAGATCGTGAATCTCATAGTTGTGCCTGCATATGACTCAGGCAGAAGCAGCAGGCTGTTGTTGATACAGTCAAGGATAGAAACGTTTTCTTTGTATGTGATGATCTTCACAAACCCATGAGAAATACTCATGTGACCTCACTGATGTGAAAATGTTCCTGCTGAAATTTTCATGCAAACTATGAAGAGTATCAAGGATAATATCAATAAGAGGGCAATGCGTCATTGCCCACCAGGACTTGCAATGAAATTCACTGTCATGTTTGATGATACTTGCATACTGCTAAAATATTTCTTCAAGTTGGATAAGGGTAGAATGGCTGCTATTTTAATCTTGAGGAGGTACCCAACTGGAGGGATAGGATGTGAAGATTGTGTTGAGTGGTTCTCATCAGGACCAATACTACAAGTGTGATTTTATATGCGGACAACAATCCAAAATGTCTACTGGACTGGGTCAAAAGGAGATCAAATTTGCAGGATTACAAAATTGAGAGCACAGGACATGTGAAACGATTCAGGCTGGAGGATGGAACATCTGGTGATTCAGCTTTTGAGATTAGCATCTACAAGGCTGTACGCATACCTATGCCACTGCCATCTACTGGGGGATATGATGAAGTTGATGGACCTGCATTGTTCGTGAAAGGAATAAGCCATCAGTTGAGCGTTATGTCACAAACAATGATTATAGCCGAGGAGAAAGACTTCTTCAGCTGTATATTCTGTTCATACTGAAGATTAATTATTATGTTTGCCAATAAATACTATGTGCAATGAGCCATTTGTTATTAATGATTATCCTACTTCCTCATATAGATAAGAAATTAGGTTGTTATGCTTTTAATGAAAATATCTATTGACATGTGCAATAGGTTGACCAGATGCAAAATATCAAAAGATATCCATTATGTGTAATGGTATACAACCCTGTATACTTACTATTAATTGGGACCCTACATCAATCTCTACCCCTGAAGGTTTGAACCCAGGACCTACAGCATGGAAAGCGGCGTCGCTAACCACTACACCATAATGGATATCTATTAACTAGCTTCAACTATATGCTATTTCAGTCTTGACCTAGAGGAAACATCTATATTGATGTGCAAGATGCTGACCTACTATTATTATTATCTATGGGATGAGGTGTTGAACATTGAATTAATGAACTCTCAATCAATGGTTACACATAAAAGAGGTTTATTTCATACATAAAAGTTAGTTTTAGACAGTGATCAGCAATGGGGGTTTATTTCTTTATATCATATTACAAATGGTAATACATTCGATATTAACTGATTGGTGTGATGAGGGCTACTTCCAAATTGAAACCGTCTTGGCCTCAGCTGGTGGGATGATTGGTGGTGGTGGTGGGTTGACTGGCAGCAATAGTGGGGCGACTGGCGGCGATAGTGGGGCGACTGGTGGCGATAGTGGGACAACTGGTGGCGATGGTGGGACGACTGGTGACGATAGTGGGGTGACTGGCGGCGATAGTGGGACGACTGGTAGCGATAGTGAGTGGCTCAACACTCCACCTTGCACTCATAACAAAAATGCAATCACCACAAGGACATGGTGATTCAGGGTCTGCTGGCGCCATTGCTGATTGAAGTACTGGATGTAGATGTTGTGACAGCCCATTTTGACAGTAGGATGAGCACACCTCGACTGACTTTGTAATAACTGCTTCAAGGAAATCCAGCGATGTGAATGATGGGTGGAGACAGTTATGCAGATCATATGCGCAGTGGATTTTGTGACAGAGTTCCTTCCCCACTCCATGCTCTCCTGCGATTTTTAAGTACCAGTTGCTGACATCATTGTACATTGTTGCAAGGTCGTGGTTGAACTTGCTGGATGAATCAGACATTGCCTGATGTGGAAATTTGTATGTACCGCCATGCTCCCTGGATGCTAGAAAGTCTTCACTCCTATACTTTGGATCCAGTGAATAGGCTCCAGAGCCAGCATGAGGCAGAGCACAACTTGAATGTTGACAGCATGCATGTTGAATGCAGAGTGCTGGAACTGGAACAATGCGAAACAATATTGTATTAGTATGGTATGCAGTATTCAACTCTATATATAAATCACTATCAACGGATGTGGGGGATGAAGGTTGTGAATTGGTATCTAGGATCGTGGTCGGGGGATGGAGGTTCATAGGTGTTTATGTCTAGGGATGATGGTCCGGAGCTGTATGGGGAATGTGAAGGGGGTCTAGGATCTACTTTGTAATTATATGTTTTAGGTTAGGATGGATTACAACCACCAACTTGAAGAACCTAATTCATAATTAAACTCGTAACTTGTATGTATTTGAACCTAATTCATAATTACACTAGTCATTTTTGACTATGTCATTTACTCTATGTATTGGAACCTATTCAATTAGGTATTAATTAATTATTAATTAATAACTTGTCATTTTTGAATTAAAGTCATTTTAGAATTTAATTGTCAGTCTCAACTACTTCAAAATTCTACTCTTTTGAACTTAATTTTTAAATCATGAATATAATATAATATATAGAACTATAAAATGCACTGGTACTACTCTTGATGTTGATGAAGATGAAAGTGATCCAAAAACCAATATACTCAAATCACACACACTAGGGTGGTACACACACGTACTGACGGCACGACTGTCAAAGACACAATGTCCCACTCATTAGAACAACTCCTTTTATACCCCAGTTCAGGATCTGGAGGGAATTTTTTCCCCCTTTTTTCCCAATTATATGTGTTTTTGATTTTTTTTTTAATTTTTTTATTTTTTTTCTTATTAAAGTTTTTTTTTTTTTTTAAGTTTTTTTTTTCAATTTTTTTTTTCAATTTATTTTTTTTTAATTTTTTTTTTTAATTTTTTTTTTTAATTAATTTTTTTTTTCAATTTTTTTTTTTAATTTTTTTTTTATTTTATTTTTTATTATTTTTTTTTTTTGACCTTGAGGTTAGGGTGGGTGACCTGGATGACCTTGAGGTTGGGTTGGTTGACCTGGATGACCTTGAGGTTAGGGTGGTTGACCTGGATGACCTTGAGGTTGGGTTGGTTGACCTGGATGACCTTGAGGTTAGGGTGTTGACCTGGATGACCTTGAGGTGGGGGTGGTTGAACTGGGACCTTGAGGTTAAGGTGGTTGACCTGGATGACCTTGAGGTTGGGGTGGTTGACCTGGATGACCTTGAGGTTAGGGTGGTTGACCTGGATGACCTTGAGGTTAAGGTGGTTGACCTGGATGACCTTGAGGTTAGGGTGGTTGACTGGATGACCTTGAGGTAAATGGGGAGTCTGGGACACTTGTGTCCCAGATCCCCCTTTTATATCTACTATATGGTCGTTACTTGGCTTTTTTGTCATTTTGATCTGAATTATTTTTTTTTTTTGTTTAATGATACTGTGGTCGTGTTTTTTACACATTCTTATTTAAATTGAATTTGATTTCTCACCTTTGAAGTAGTTTTCTTGAATTTGAGATTTGTTGTTTAAAGTTAGCTGTGAGTTTTATGATTGCATAATGGAAAGTTAGTAGTTTGATTTTGAAAGTTTTTTTTTATACAGTAGAATCATTATAATATTGTAAAGGGGTTATCCTTTCCTAAAAATTTTCTTGATTAGATTCGAAATTTCTTATACTCATTCATATCTATAAGTAGTAGTTTTCATATTACATCTTCTCGACTTCGGACTTTGCGGGAGTATGTGGACTTCACCTCGAGGACTTAGGGACATCGCGTGATTTCATAGACCAATGATTCAAGCACTCAGGGACTTCGTGGGATTTCGCGGACTTCACGGGCTTCTTCGAGATGACTTCAGCTCCAGCGCAAGGCGACTTGTGAATTGACACTACACTCTACGAGATCTCGATTTTCTGAAGATCTGGAGGATATTATGCAAGCAGAGACGTTCGGCTGTTAACACAAGCAGGGCCTGAATTTTCATCACGTAGTATGTGGTACACTACTCAACAACGGATAGGACATCAGGCACTAATCAGAGCTTCCGTATAACGAAGAACAAACTTCCTTTCTGTGGAAATCATAAACATGAATTTCGATGCTGGGAGATTTCATTATTTGGCGGCTCGATTGAATGGCAGTTGGATGAATTAATATCCAGTGACTATCACCTCCGTAGCCTATTTACTGGTTGGCACACACATGCTATACTTGCAAGCTGAGCTGCGAGAGATTTCTTCGACAGTTGAGAGATGGCTCGATTTAACCAGAAAAATGGATGCCTACGATCGTCATCTTATCTTTAGTACATGGTTCAATATTGTACTGTGTCTGAGGTCTGAAGGAGTGAAGCAACTATAATGATCATCGACGAACAGTGGACATTCAAAAATCGGACGAATACAGGAGGACACTAACATAGAGACAAATACGGGAGGACTTCACATACAAGGACAACTGCTAGTTCATCGCTCAGGACATCTAAAATCATCTACATCTTTGAGAACTACTTTAACTATCTCATCCAGAAACCCCTAAAATTTGTATTATATTTGTTGAAAAGTTAATTTATTAGAGAACTATGGTTTGTGCAGCATAGTTTCATTTTGAATGTTTGTATTTAGTTTGAGTAGCCTACCTTTCTATGTAAATGTTTGATTTCAATGTGTAGTAGCATTATCAAGTCAATGAGGCACACGTTTGTTTCCAGAGTATATTATTTGTTTTTTTTTATTATTTTTTTTGTTCCCTCTTGACTACAGACTCAGGGACGAGTCTTTCAGCGGGATGGGTGGTGTCACTGGTCATATGGGACATATATATGAATCATATATTTATCTCATATTGATAAGGATTTAGAGTTTTAATTTAGAAAAGTTTAATGAACAGGTTTTGTCTTTGAACAATTTTTGTCATCGACAGAAAGATTGTTTATTTCATTGTTGTCATAAATTAATAGCTTCTCTTTTGTTTTTAATAACAAAGCTTGTGCGACAGATGAAATATGTACTTGAGAGGCTTTCATGTTTGGCATTGACTGAGTCATATTTAATACCCAAAATTTTTACTTTGGTCGGTGTGTGTCGTGTGTGAGCTCGTTCGATAGGACTGTGAGTAAAGTCCGGCTGTTCTGGTGAAGGGGATAGATTTTGTTCTTGTTCTATAATACAGTTTTCCTGTCGCAGTTCAGGCAGTTTAAAGAGAATGTATTATTGAATAGGACGGGATCTGAACCCATTCATTGGATCAGTTATTTTGATTTTAATTAATTATTAACGCCGCGAAATACCAGTGGATGCAAAGTGGGAAGCCATTTTCATAAAGGTAGGTGACTACTGAGTCATTGTTCTTAAATTTTTCATAACCACAACAATTGAATCCTCACTAGCAGCAAAGCGAGTAGCCTTGGAATATTCATCTGGTTTATTATTATTTCGTAATTTCCAATTATAATTCTAATTGTAATAAATAATTTATGTTTGTTTTAAATATCAAAAACCTGTACGATCTTTTCTGTTTTTCATTTTCCCACCCTTACATATTTGGTGAAGGCAATATCGTGCTTACATATTTGGTGGAGGCTTCTCCCGCCGTCCATATATTGCTTACACATCTCACCCATGTCTATGCTCCGCATATCCTTCCAATTTCTTCCAATTCAACAATAGTGAGCCCCTGGGCTGGGGAATTTCGTTCGAAATCTTCATATATATTCAGATAGATCTTCCATTGAAGTGGAAAGTCAAATAGTTCCAGGTGCATTGAGTTAATTATTGCATGCAATTTATAATCCAGATAATTTTTGATTGTAATCATATAAAATAGCGTTCTTTGTTTGTACTTCCAATTTCCACATATTATATCTTCAATCAGGACGAAAGAGTGAGTCATTTTGTGGCAAATGAGTTTCTTGTATAATGAATGGTTCGAAGAATAGAAGTTTAGTTGCAATTGAAAGTTAGTTGATAAAAGCATTCGAATGTAATTGACGTACATACAAGCACACAAACTCACAACAACTCGAGCCTCAAGTCATGAGTTAGATTATTGTTGTTCTTCAGGACATCACATGGGGAAATAAATCATAGAGTTTAGTAAAGAGAACACATAACAATGTGGATGATCAATGATTTTGTGTTTATTCATGACAAAAGTATAATCACTTGCGGAAAGGATCAACAGGCTGAAGCCAAAAATGTTCTCTTAGATTAGATTGACTTACTTTGACTACTTGACTTAGTTCTGTCGCTCCTTGAGGTGCATAGGGCTTCCGAGAATGTCCTCCATCCAACTCTGTCGCGTGCTAAAGCCTTCACCTCCAACCACGTTTTGTCGCTTTCCCAATTTCTGTCTGGATGGTACGTTCCACGTGATTTTTGGGCGTCCTCTTGCACGGTGTATTGAGGATTCCAGTCCAATGCGTCTTTTTAATGGCACCTTCTTCCTTGCGCAAAGTGGCCCAATCCATCTCCATTTCCTTCTTTTTATCTGCATTTGGATTGGATCCTGAGTAGACTCCCATAGTGCTTTGCTGTGTGTGATAACCTTGGCCATCTGATGCCATTATGCGACGCAAACATCTATTTACAAATACTTGTAAAATTTAGAGGTCACTGTAGTCACCTTCAGGTTTAATCCATATAAGAGGACTGATTTGTACATTGCTATTAAAGAGTCGATCTTTGTGTCTTGGATATATTTTATTTGCCCAAATTGGCCTCAATTGTATAAAAAGCTCGTTTGCTTTCTGATTCGACTCTTTACATCTTGATCAGCTCCTCCTTCTACAGTGACCATACTATCCAAGTATAAAAAGGACTCTACCAGCTCGATATTGGAGTCGCCCATGTTCAAAGGCATGTCTGTTCTGCATTTAGATTAGATTAGATTAGATTTATTTATTTATGTACGAGCAGGGACCCGTGCTACGCAAGGGTCTTTCTTGCAACTTGACGTAATTAAATCTAGAGAATTCAAAATAGGCCTATAGAATCCTCGGGGATTAAGAATTCATATGCTGCATTTCAAGTAAATCAGTATGACCACCTTTCTTGAAAGAAGAAGTTGGATTCAAAATGGCGGAAAAAATTTGGGTGTGACTGAAAACCTGTGTTTATCATTCGAAAAGGATCCCCAATCATACCTATCTTCTAATTTCCCTTTTAAGAGAAATCTTCTGCTGATTCAAAATGGCGGAAAAAATTTGGGTGTGACTGAAAACCTGTTTTTATCATTCGAAAAGGATCCCCAATCATACCTATCTTCTAATTTCCCTTTTAAGAGAAATCTTCTGCTGCTTCCATGCAACAACTGGAAGCATGACAAATAATTGAAAACTTGACAGACTGAAAACTTGATGTAATCAAATCTTGAAGAATTTAAAATTGGTCTATAACCACCCTCGGTTAAGCAAGAATCTATATGCAAACTGTCAAGTTAATCAGTCCAGTAGTTCTGACGTGATAATGCGTCAAACATAATTTCCCTATACACCTGTATAGGCTACGTTTATAATCCAGTTCTCTCCTTTATTATAGTATAGAAGATGATACATGGATGGATGATCATTGTTATTTTACTAAAAGATAGAATAAGTTGAATAGTTTCCCTTTCAGAGGGAGTTTTGACAACCCACAAAACTCATTTTTCATTTGAAGATATGACGAAAAGGTACATATGACCTTATTTTTTTGCTCAGCTTGCCAAAATACCTCTCATTCCAATATTAAAATTTTCGACTGACAGTACAGTGAGTCAGTCATCCTATCAGGGCTCGAATAATTTTGAAATTTTAATTGAATAAAAATGGAAGAATATAATTTCTTCACGTAAATAACAACACCTTCAGTCAAAGACATATTAACTGCATGCGTTTTCATATTGCCGATACTGCATTGATGAAACTGTAGACGTTTATTTAGCACTTTGTCTCAAAAATTGTTCTAGCTGAAAAATTAATAATCCATGCCACGTGTAGGCCTAAACATTGCATCAGGAAAACGAAGTTTCAAAACTATGTTTTTCAGGTAGAAAGCAATATAGAAACAGATGTTACTTTTTTAATTTCGACATAATTATGATTTGGTGATTTTTCAATGAAATCGAATGTACCATTAATGGAATTTAAACATTAATTCTGAAAAATCCAGAAGGAAAATTAAAATTTGGGCTTCCAGGTGCACGAAATTGATATTTTTAGAATATATGTGCAAAATTTGGAGATCTGAATCATTCCCGTTTTTCCGGTATGCAATCCACAAGTTGACATGTTTTGATGCGAACAAACGAAAACACGAACACACGAACAAACACAACCCTACTCTCTCTCATTATATAGATTTTTCCGGTATGCAATCCACAAGTTGACATGTTTTGATGCGAACAAACGAACACACGAACAAACACAACCCTACTCTCTATTATTATATAGATGTTACACTAGTAGTTCTGTGAACAGTAGACCTCACGCAGTATTCTCATCCACAAGTACCAGATGTCAACTGTTTTAAAATAATGTTAACAAACAAAGGTCACGTTTGAATTTGTATTTCATATGATATAATTCATCCAGTTCCGTGATGATCTTTCTATCTGATGAAAATTATTTTTTTAGAATCAAAAATATTATAATTTCTCCAGCATTATTTAGTTCATTTGTTTATTTTTATTCACCTATTAAATTAGTTTCTTCGAATGTGAGAATATTGATACTGATGGGCACGCATAATAATTCCATGACTGCAAAACAAAATAAATATTGAAACCAAAGACCTTAAAGCTGCGATTAGACCAAATTTATTGCAAAAATGTTAGGCCTAATAACTCAACCCTTCTAGATTATATAAGATTGAACATAACTTATCATACACATGATGAACATAATAATATGTGTTTGTCAACTTCCGTTCAATCGAATAGAATCTATAAGGATTGAGTTATAACCATTTTGTTAATAACTTTGGTGTAAACCCAGTTTATAGATGCATACCTCTTTAATGTCTTTGATTGAAACTATAGACCTTATACGAATACAGTAATAGACTGGCTTCTCCACACATCTTTGTAATCACTTGTCAGCTGATTTATGATGAATAATTCTATAGTCTGATTTCCACTCTAATATTGGTGTATGAAGGAGGCTCCTTTTTCCTTTTATTATCCTTGAAATGCAAAATTCCAAAAACCTTGTATATACGTCGACGCGCAATTTGAAAAGGAACATACCTGTCAAATTCCATGAAAATCTATTACCGCGTTTCACCGTAAATGCGCAACATATAAACATATAAACATTTAAACATTTAAACATTAAGATAAATGCCAAACCTTCGACTTGAATCTTAGACCTCATTTCGTTCGGTCAATTACTGTGGCTTATACACAAATTACGGTAATGCTAATGATTCAACAAATTTTCAAAGTATAAGCAATTAATCAATGAGAATGAAGATTGAATGCAATTAGAATAACGATAGTATAATAATGTGATGTAACTTCATAAATCGATGGTGTTCTAAGAAGGATATAAAATATCCTTCCCATTAACACACGACCGGGTTGTGATGGATTAGAGCTGTTGGAATTATAACTCGGAGTAATGTTCAAATAAGAAACCCCCTACTTAGTAATTTGGAAACTAGTTGATTTGAATCTCAAAATTATGGGATGAATGAATGAATGAAATTGGAATGAGTAAATAGTGAATACAATATTGCATTAATAATTAAAATAAGATAAATGAAACAAATGTAAGGGTGGGATCTCTTAAAATTTCAGAAATTGATTGAGTGATATTGACAATATACAATTCTAAAGAAGAGAGAATCTTGAGATGGTAAGATGAATATGTATTATGTAGAAGGGAAATGGGTTTTGGGAAATGGATGAATGAATGGAATGAAGAATAGAAAAGAAGGGAGATTACAATGTTTGTCATGCAGTGCTCTAGGGTTGGACAGACTCAGTAATTTTCTCTATAAGATAGGTACTTTTCCATAGACAGGATAAAGCCCGCTCGGCTCTCAATCCATCTGATAGAGTTGAGAAGTTTATTTCATTCACGACAAGCACTGACATGGAACGATTTGGAATAGATAGTAGTTCGATGATTAGGTATCATGAGAGTATTTGCACCAGTTCTAGTATGGGAAGCATCTATCCTCCTACTATCGGAAACAAATTTAAAATCATTTTTGAAATAATTTGGATTGCCATATTTTAAAGTATCTCTATAGTACAGTCAACGAAAGATTATAGAGGGAAAAGTTTGTAACACAATTTTCAACTCAACAGCTCTTTTAAGGATAGTATGAGGACTAACATATCAAAAGTCCTCACCCCTACCCCCTGTGGGGGTGGTTTGAAAGTACCATTTTTTTCATTTTTCGCATATATCTCGCATATATCTTATAAACATTTATAACTCATGCAAAATTGAAGCTTACAAAATTACCAACAAGTTTTGTCCTTTACATTTTTTCCATATCTCTCATAGTTTCTGAGATATCCGCTATTGAAGGTGAGAAATTTTTTGAAAAAAACAATTTTTTCATCTTTTTGACCTTATAATTTTGAACAATTGATGGAAAAAATCCGTACTGATTATGTGCTGATAGAGCATCAAATTATCTTTAGTTTAATGTATATTTCATTATTTTACGCATTTCCCTACGACTGTTGCAGGAGTTCTAGTTTTGAGAGTGAAATTTTCTATTCAGCAACAATAGATCAGTTGACAATGGAATTTGGAGGGAATTTTTGGAACACAATTTTTGACTTCGAAGCTTTGTTGAGACCAGTTTGGAGGTGAGCATATCAAAAATCCCAACCCCTACATCATGTGCTGAAGGAATGAGGGTGGTTTGAAAGTTGCATTTTCCACTTATTACTTACATGCTTATATCTTTAAAACAATGTATTCTATTGACATAATCAACTACATAAAAATGAAGCTTAATAAACTCCCTACAAGTTTTGTTCAGTAAGGATTTTCGATAAATCCGATACTTTTCGAGATATTTATGTTCTAGAGTGATGTATTTTCGAAAAACCAGATTTTCTTATATTTTGTTTGTTATTTCAATTCTTATAACTTTTCTAAAATTGATGGAACAAGAATGTGCTGATTAAGAGATTGTAGCGCATTAAATTATCTTTCATTTCATGTATAATTCGACTGTTGCATCAGTTTTGGTTTTGAGTGTCTTTGTTTGGTAGGAATATTGGAAACACCCCCTGTGTTTAGTTCCGCTGACGTTCCAATAGATACCCAATATAAATGTTCATACTGAAGCACACTGCCAATTTATCATAACAGGATTTATCTAACATTCCAAGAAAGTCACTTGTTGCAAATCTTGCGATTTGACACTCGTAAAACTGTTGTAACAGTCGTATGGGAATGCGTGAAAAAGTCGAATTATACATGAAATGAAAGATAATTTAATTCTCTACAAACTCAAAATCAGCACATTCTTGTCTCATCAATTTTTGTAAAGTTATGAGACTTGAAAGAGCAAAAAAAAATAAAAGAAAATCTGGTTTTTCGAAGATACATCACTTTAGAACATATAATATCTTTTCATTTCATTTCATTTTTTTTCATCCCACTCACCACCTATGGAAGGGGTATAAGGATTTGTCAATTATAATCTAAGTCGTCAATCTTTGCATTCTATAATGCAAAAAGAATTCCTCACTGGAATAAGGACAAACCTCCAACAACTCCTCCTTCACCTTAATTCTGAACTTTTCACCTGTAAGAGCTTTTATGCGTGTTGGCAATGAATTATAAAGCCGAATTCCTGCACTCTTCACCACCCTCTCAAACATACCAGTTCGATGAATGTCGTCTCTGAGGTTTTGTCTATATCTGGTATTGTATGAGTGGAACAACTCTCCTTTATTGAACCTATCTTATTCCTATCAATAAAACAAAGAGCCTCTAAAATATATACACCTGGTAGTGGGAGAATCTTAACTCTTTGAAATAATCTCTACAACTTGCTCTAATAGATTCACCCACCATCACTCTAACTGCCCACTTTTGAATCCTAATATGTGTATTGCATGAGTTGAATTGCCCCAAAATATAACACCGTATGAAAGAAGAGAATGGAACACAGCAAAAT
>NW_024092358.1:0-17846 GCF_014356525.2 Nilaparvata lugens | reverse complement strand
CATTAATACAATAATAACTGAAATATTCAATAGATACATAATCATCAATCAATATCCTTCCATTTGGAATGATGATTCTCACTTGAATTATTCTGATTTCTGATGAAATCGTTAAATTTCTTGAGACGATAAAATCTTAGATGCATGAAAACGATAATTATTCTTCATTATCTCTTCAAATCCTCTCTTTTTTTTATCCTCAATCTACTCATCCATCTTCTTCGCATTCACTTATTCCTTTCTTCCATTCTCATTATTATTCTGCATCTTCCCAAAATTTCTACCACCTCTAAACCTTCGTCTTCTTGTTCTCCATTTTGTTCTCCTCCTTCTTTCCTTCTTCTTCTTTCCTTAATCTTCTTCTCAACTGAAATTTGATTACCTTGATCTACTTTCAGCCTACTTCATTTTTAATCAATTATTCGATCTTATCTACCTATATAATTATTTTACTTTATCAATTTTCTGTTTTTTTTCTCTTAATATTTATATTAATTAGAACTTTTAACAATATTTCCATTAATAAATGAATCCTTATTTGATTAAATTAAATTAACGTTTTGGTAGAGAGTTAGTGGGAGGATATTTTTAATATTCTTTCCGAAGAATGGACATTGATATGTCCAAAGCTCCGCTAATTTTGTAGATGCATAACAATATAATTATTATCTATAGTTATTATATTACAAATTGCTTCTTCATATCATATACAGTTCAATAATTATTTTCTCAGTCTATTCATGTGAATTCATCTATGATTTTGCTGTATTGTAAGCTATTGTATATAAGTGTATAAGACAGTATATATTGTAATCTACATAAATAAGTACTCAATCAATCATCAATTAATCAATCTCCCTCTTGATTCCCATTTCTTTCTTTCTTCTTTCTTTTATTCTCCTTAATATCAATCTGATTATTATTTTGCATCTCCCACAAATTCTTTCACCTCTCAACCCTTGTGTTCTCGTTCTCCATGTTCTTCTCCTCCTCCTCCTCCTCCTCCTTCTCTTCCTATTCTTCTTCTTCTCCTTTCCTTCTCTTTCTTCTTTTTTGGCTTCTCATTCTTATTTTTCCCCTCTCAGATTAGTTTGTTAAGACTGGAACCGAGATAGCTGTGTACACATATTCCAAATTACATACTCATATACTCACAATCACATCATATATTCTGCTCCTCTCACACACTCATATACACATTACATTATAATCTCTGTACTCACACAACACCCACAACACACACACACACACACACACACACACACACCACACACACACACACACACACACACACACCATACAATAACCATAATATTTACACATGCACCAAGCAACTCCATCTGGAAAATATTAATTGGCAAGGTTTAGTAGCGAATATGCCGCTCTGTAACAGGTTACTAAACTTTGCTGACAATTCTCCATCTTCTTCTTCATCATCCTCCCTCATCCCTCCTCTGAACCTACTACCTCTCTTAATTCCACAGATTCTTTATATTATCCACATTGTTCTTCTTCTGCTACTGCTTCCTCTTATTCTCCTTATTCTTCTTCTTCTTCCTCATCCTCACTCATCCTCCTACATCTCAACCTACTTCTTCCCTCAGACCTCAACCTAGACCTTTCTCTCAACCTACTTCTTCTCTTCCTTTTACTTATACTCCATTATCTTTATCCTCCCATCCTTCTCCTTCTGCTTCTTTTTCCTCCTTCCCTCCTCCTACTCCTTCTCCTCCTGCTCGTCACCACTAGTTCTTCTTCTTCATCCTTCACTTCTACTTCTCATTCTTATTTCATCCTTCTTCTCCTCACTTTCCTTCTCTCTCTCCTTTATTCTCTTCTCCTTTCCTCCTTCTCCTTCTACTCCTCCCTCATCTTCTTCTTCTTCTAATAATGTTTCTCCCCCTCGTTTTTCTTTCTTCTTCTTCATATCTTTATATCCTCCACATCCTTCTTCTTCTGCTTCTTTTTCTCCTTCTCCTCCTCCTTCTCCTTCTCCTCCTGCTCGTCACCACTAGTTCTTCTTCTTCATCCTTCACTTCTACTTCTCATTCTTATTTCCATCCTTCTTCTTCTCCTTCATTCTCTTCTTCTTCTCCTTTCCTCCTTCTCCTTCTACTCCTCCCTCATCTTCTTCTTCTTCTAATAATGTTTCTCCCGCTCGTTTTCCCATCTTCTTCTTCTCCTCTACCCTCTTCTTCACCTTCTCTTCCTTCTTTTCCTCTTTCTTCTTCTTTTTCTCTCAGTCTCACGTGCAGGCAAGATAACTAGATTGCTACAAACTTATTAGAATCTGATGCTGCTTCTGCCGTCGATACATATAATTATTATAACGTATATTATATCACAACGTATATCGTTGCCATCGGATATAACGTGTGTGCTTTTGGCAGGATGTGTGAGTTTCCGGCATATTGAAGTTTGAGAATGAGATGAACTGTGAAGGTGAGGGGTTGATAACCTTGGAGATACACTGTTAATTCAAATAGAGTGATCTCGCAGAGCAGTATCATGTAGGTGGATCCTATTGCGAAAACTGATTATTATCACAGAGAAACATAGCATAAGTAGATATCCCATGGTATAGGGCGTTTATGTCGCAACTTTCACTGTTATCTCAAGCCGATTAATGTCGATTATTGAAGATTTTTATTGTTTTGGCCGGGTGAGAGTGTATATACGGCACAATGTTGATTGATTGATTGATTGATTGAGTACTTTATTTATGTAGATTACAATATATACTGGCTTATACACTTATATGCAATAGCTTACAATACAGCAAAATTATAGATGAATTTACATATATAGACTAAGAAAATAATTATTGAAAGTATATGATATGAAAAAGTAATTTGTAATATAATAACTATGGATATTATTGTTATGCATCTACATAAATTGGCGGAGCTTTGGACATATCAATGTCCATTCTCGGAAAGAATATATAAAATATCCTCCCCACTAACTCTCTACCAAATGTGAGAGACTACCCGCGTCACATAGCTTTTATGGAAAGAATAACGTGGACTATCGGCTTGAGATAACAGAAAAAGTTCGACATAACACTCTGTACCTGGAATATCTACTTAAGTTATTGTTTCTCTATGATATTATCTAGAACTTTTCTAGAGTCAGAAATGGGAATGACTTTCTGGATTTTGAAGTGATGTTGTTAATTCCCTGTTCAGATCTCTGATATCAGATCAGAATCCATATTCTCTACACACAAATATCAGTGGATATGTATGTAGATTTCCATCCTCATTTATATTCAAGAGTTGACCTAAAGAGATAAAAAAGACACTATCAAGAGAAGATCTATTGCCATGTCTTGCAAAACCCATTGCATACTGAACAATGAATTTATTTACTTTCTAATTTATCGAAACATAAATGGAAAATCTGGTGTGGTACACTCACACAACTTTCCTTGCTCATTGATCTATGAGCCTCATTCTCAAACGAGGATAATCTAGGGAAATAACATAATGACGATTGGCGGCTGAATAATTTTTTAAAAACTACGATTATACTAGTGTTATTGTTCAGCGTACATTTTTCTTTGTTTGAATTATAAATATAGGATTTATCAAAAGTTGTCAGAACAGCTGTCTACAAATAAAATATCGACGTGTGTTCTTTTGAATAAACTGCTCTACCCACCCAAAGTTAGTAGACAGAGGTTGGTCACTCATCTATAGTATTTTCGTTGAAATGCAATTGGAGTGGGGGAACTGCAGCCGTGACGTAGGCTGTAGTACAGTAGGCAGAATATCGCATTCTTGAAAATCATATGGTGTCGTATAGTCAATTATATAACACAAACATTTTCTGACATGCAAGCTTTCTGTTTCTGCTTTACAATAATTATTAAAACATTTGAATAATACAAGCATTTTGCCATATAAAAGCAAAATTCCACCTCCTAACCTTCCCTTTCAAACCCTTAAGGTTCTTCATCTTCTAGGTCGTGTTTATATTTTGTAGTTTGGCTATACATCAGCTTGTGAATTTCGGGGATGAGATATTTAGATTCTCGTAGAAATGTGCTCGATACCAGCATGTGTTCAGTGCATTTACAATGAATGAAATTCATCACATTTATCGGGATCGGTTTATCGGTTTATTGCGATGCATTGGATTATCAAGATTTTTTAGGGTTAATCTGAAATTATAATAGTATAACATTGTCTACTAACGCTTTTCCAGCTTATTAACTTTTTCGTGTCACGTTTACAGATTCATGAAAAACTTTCAACTTCATTTTATTCATAAAAGTTGAATGAACTTGAAATATTTAACAACATCATTAGAATCGGTGATTCATTCGCTATAAGTATGGAGAATTTTAAAGTTCTAGGTCAATCTTGAGGATATTATACGACGATATATTTGAAGATACAGTGAATAAACTGTAGCTCAGTGTGGTTACTCTAGAACCTTTTTACTACACGTGACGTCACGCTGGCGTTCCCCACCACTTTGAATCATACACCTGTGAGTGATCAACCTTTTGTCTACTAACTTTGCTACCCACCTACCTCAAGCACGAGAAGGAGGTTATAAAGTAAATTCTCAAGGATGGGTGGATCCCCTTGTGGTTTCCCAGAAGGAGACTCATGCCAGTCGATACAGCTGATAAATAACCCATACAGGTTTAATTTGAAAATAATCGGTCACATCATTTTTGAGAAAATCGTGAAAAAATAATGGTTTTTTAGTAATTATCAGCCATTTTAATCAAGAATATTATTGAGCTCCTGCAATATTTCCACAAATGAGACTAATGTCAGTTGATAGGGCTTATAAATAGCTATCCATGGTATAAATTTGAAGAAAATAGTTTTCGAGAAAACTGTGAAAAACATGGTTTATTAGTGATTATCTGCCATTTCTTCTCAAGAATATTACGGAGCTCCTGCAATTCCCCCAGAAATGAGACTCATGTCAGTTGATAAGGCTTATCGATAGCTAGCTATCCATGGTATAAATTTGAAGAAAAATCGTTAGAGCCGTTTTCGAGAAAACCGTGAAAGACATGATTTTATCCACCATTTTTTCCGCCATCTTGAATTGAATTTTATTGAATTTCTTAATGCCGGATCCTCATGGTATAAGGACCTTGAGTTTGAAATTTCAAGTCAATCGGTTGATTAGGAATGGAGTTATCGTGTTCACAGACACACGCACAGACCAACGCCGAAAAATCATGTTTTTGGACTGAGGGGACCTTGAAACGTATAGAAAACATGAAATTAGGGTACCTTAAATTTTTTTGAAAAGCAATACTTTCCTTACCTATGGTAATAGGGCAAGAAAAGTGAAAAGATATTGATAAATAACTGAAATCATTAAATAGTGGGTGGGTAGGTGGATAGACCAGTTTTGTACGGCGATCTATTCCATGCGATGGTTTGACTAGCTAGAACAAAGTAAATACAGCTTTCATGTATTTATCCTTCCATGCATTCAGACTCCTATTAATTACCCTTAAGTGCATAGTAGGAACTAAACACTCAGTGTTACTGAAAATTGGACTTCATTTACATATCACTGAATGGTCAATTATCTAGATTGTCAAAAGTTTGCATTAGGTACTTTTAACACTACTATAGAAAATTAATCGAGCAAATGTGATCGAATTGGTATAAAGACTTATATTTATACTCTCACTAGCCGTCAGGCTCGCTTCGCTCGCCATATCCGTCTAGCCAGGGGGCTCCGCCCCCTGGACCCCCGACTGGATCGTCCAAGAATGACATCAGCAGGCTCGCTTCGCTCGCCGTATCCGTCTAGCCAGGGGGCTCCGCCCCCTGGACCCCCGACTGGATCGTCCAAGAATGATATCAGCAGGCTCGCTTCGCTCGCCTGCATTTTTCGTTTGAGCATTTTTAGAACATGTTAGAACAATCCAGTCGGGGGTCCAGACTAAACGTCTGGCTAAACGGATATGGCGAGCGAAGCGAGCCTGACGGCTAGTAATAATATATTCCCAGGATTGAAGTAGCAGTGTCCAATCCATTTTTCCGCGATAAATTCATTTAATCTTCAACTTGGTGCCAACCTAAAAAGTCAACTCAACTTAATGCCAACCTGACAAAATTATTAATTTAGTTGCCAGTTAACAACTGTTTCGAAGAGGAACTCTATCTAGATTATAGTTCTATAGTAACATATGATATGGACATTTCAATTATAATTAAGAGATTGGGAGAAGAAGAATATACATGCTAAAGACGAACTTTAAACCCTTAAAAACAACCCTTAGAGTTAAAATATGCCAAAGATTTCTTAGTGCGCCTCTAAAGAGCCAACTGAACATACCTACCAAATTTGAACGTTTTTGGTCCGGTAGATTTTTAGTTATGCGAGTGAGTGAGTGAGTGAGTGAGTGAGTGCCATTTCGCTTTTATATATATAGATAACATTTAACTAGATGCTCTACCATTTTCTCATTAAAAATTTTGTAAGAGGTATTATAAACACTACTAACTTCACAATTAGACTGATTACAAATGTGGATAGAGTGACTCATTCTGTGACACCGTTGAGTGGGAGGAGACTGTCTAGCTGGGCCAATGGCAGGCGTTCATGGCCTTGACCAATAGCAGTACTCGCCCACTAGTATAAATTCTGCTGCTCTTGAATTTAGTTTTAGTTTATCAGAGATTAGTCAAACGATCTCATGAAATAGAGTTTATCAGATGCTGGCTTTATGATTCAGAGGCCCGGGTTCAAATCCCGGCGCGGGCAAGATATTTATCTCGGGCCACTCCCGTGTTTCGGATGGACACGTTAAGCCGTTGGTCCCGGATGCCTTAAAAGCAGTCGTTAGGTCTTGTCAGAGGCCCTGAAATTGATCAGTTGCGACCTGAAAACACTGACACCAGACCTGAGCCAGCCAGGTCACTCGATATTATTATTATTATTATTATCAGAGATTGACAATGGCGTAATAACCGAAACCGGTCTTTCAAACTATCAACAAATCTGTGGTTTTTCGACAATTTCTTAGTATTTTTCATTCAATATGAATAATTACTACAATGTTAACTTCTAAACTACAAAAAAGCATTGTATATATTTATTTATATTCCATGTGGTAGTATATAATTTCTCTGTATAGGCTCATCAAGTCTTCTCTTGTTAACATGTGACACCGTCATTTTGTGACACCGTTAAGTGGGAGGAGACTGTCTAGCTGGGCCAATGCCAGGCGCTCGTGCCCTTGACCAATAGCAGTACTCGCCTACTAGTATAAATTCCGCTTCTCTTGTATTCAGTTTTAGTTTATCAGAGATTGACAATGGCGTAATAATCTAAACCGGTCTCTAAGAGTATCAATAAATCTGAGGTTTTTTGACAATTTCTCAGTCTTTTTCATTCAAGATATACAAGGAGTGAGTGCTTTAGTGTTTACAAGTTTATGTTTGAGGTTGAGTGGTAGAGAGGACTTAAAAGTCCTAACTCCGCCTAATAAAGAATTTTTTCATTTTCATTTTTCATTTTTCTTCAATGGTTCCTAATTTTTGAAATAACTCAATAGTGTTAGTTTCAAGTGGTAATTGAGTAGAATATTACTTATCGATTTATTAATTCAAGTCATCTAAATTCAAAATTTATAGTTTTCATGTTTATTTTAGACTAAAATTTTATAAAAATGTACACGTTAAATTGTAACATAATCTTGGACTTTGTCACCTATAAATTTGGAAGAAAAATAGCACAACGACGACCGGTACCTTATTATTTTATCTTCTATAATGTTATTTCATTAGTGTCATTCGCATAGTAAACGAATAAATGAATATATACAACTGAAACATATAGATATGCGAGAAGGGGCTCAATGAACCCATTAATATGACGTCATTAGGAACAGAGTAACAGGGAAACAAAATTAGGGAGATAGAATTAGAGTGGGGCACTCGTTGTGATGCAAATGGTGATGGGCGCTTGCTGTGTTGATTAGGGCACTTCTGTTGTGTTGATGACGTCATCCGTTGTCACCTAGATAGTCTATTAGGGTCGTTTAGGGCACACATTTTCGGCAAACTTACAATGAGTTGGGCAACATTTCGAGCCCTACAATTTAGGGGAAGGGTTGATTAAACTTACAATGGTGGAGTGCTTGTTTTGAACTCAATTGTCTAAGTTGGGAATGTTTTAATTCCCTCAAATCATGCTCAAATTGAGGATTGATTGATTGATTAATTAATTGACTTTTTTAAGGGCGGAGTTAGGACTCCAGCTCCTCTCTGCCACACAACCAAAGAGAGGATTGAGTACTTTATTTATGTAGATTACAATATATACTGGCTTATACACTTATATACAATAGCTTACAATACAGCAAAATTATAGATGAATCTACATAATATAGACTGAGAAAATAATTTTGAACTGTATATGATATGAAAAAGTAATTGTAAATATCATAACTATAGATATTATATTGTTATGCATCTACATAAATTAGCGGAGCTTTGGACATATCAATGTCCATTCTTCGGAAAGAATATTAAAAATATCCTCCCCACTAGCTCTCTAACAAAGACCATAGAAAGAGACCATAAAAAGAGACCATAGAAAAAGACCATTGAGGAGAAAGACCATAGAAAATATATAGCATTGGGAAGTATTCCATGGTATATTTTATTTTCCAAATTTCAATGTTAACTCAAGCCGATTGCTGTCGACTACTGTCTATTAGTACTGTTTTTTTGGGGTGAGAGTGTGAGAACGGCACAGTATGGAAACTACCAGCGTCACATAGCTTACAACAACTATAGTGAGGTCCACGTTATAATGGCAGTGGATAAAGATAGAAGAGCAGCGTTGCCTGTTCTCTGCCTTGATTAATTATACTTCCATATTGTCAAAAACATATTTGGCATCTTTATGCAGCTGGAAAAGGATAGTACAACCTATTTTGTGGAATGATAGACAAGGATAGCAACATCAAATTCAATCAAATACTGCCATTATAACGTGGACCGCACTATAGTATCATTGGTATAGAGAATCAATAGCATAAGTAGATATCTCATGGTATATGGCGTTATGTCGCAACTTTTACTGTTATCTCAAGCAGATTACTGTTGATTATTGTCGAATTTTACTGTTTTGTTGGGGTGAGAGTGCATGAACGGCACAATATGAGAGACTACCAGTGTAACACTGCTTCACAAGAAAGAATTACATGAACTATTGGCTTGAGATAACAGTAAACGTTGCGACATAAACACCCTATACCCTGGGATATCTACTTATGCTATTCTATCTCTATTTCCCACTATGATAATAAAACTATCATAAATCAAGCTTTGAATACTCAATTATACCGACATTGAAGTTGTATGTGCTGGTAGATATGGATAAAATGGTGTTGATATTAATTGACCGAGCGAAGTGAGGTCTAAGATTGAAGTCGACGGTTTGGCATTTCTCTTAATGTTTGAATGTTTGAATGTTTGAATGTTTGAATGTTTGAATGTTTGAATGTTTGAATGTTGAATGTTTGAATGTTTGATGTTGAATGTTTGAATGTTTGAATTTTGAATGTTTGAATGTTTGAATGTTGAATGTTTGAATGTTTGAATGTATGAATGTTTGAATGTTTGAATGTTTGAATGTTTGAATGTTTGAATGTTTGAATGTTTGAATTTTGAATGTTTGAATGTTTGAATGTTTGAATGTTTGAATGTTTGAATTTTAAATGTTTGAATGTTTGAATGTTTGAATGTTTGAATGTTTGAATGTTTGAAGTTTGAATGTTTGAATGTTTGAATGTTTGAATGTTTGAATGTTTGAATGTTTGAATGTTTGAATGTTTTAATGTTTGAATGTTTTAATGTTTGAATGTTTGATGTTTGAATGTTTGAATGTTTGAATTTTGATGTTTGAATGTTTGAATGTTTGAATGTTTGATGTTTGAATGTTTGAATGTTTGAATGTTTGATGTTTGAATGTTTGAATGTTTGAATGTTTCAATGTTTGAATGTTTGAATGTTTGAATGTTTGAAGGTTTAAGGTTTGAATGTTTGAATGTTGAATGTTTGAATGTTAATGTTTGAATGTTTGAATGTTTGAATGTTTGAATGTTTGAATGTTTGAATGTTTGAATGTTGAGTGTTTGATTGTTTGAATTTTGTATGTTTGAATGTTTGAATGTTTGAATGTTTGAATGTATGAATGTTTGAATGTTTGAATGTTGCTCATTTACGGCGAAACGCAGTAATAGATTTTCATGGAATTTGACAGGTATGTTCCCTTTTTAATTGCGCGCGACGTTATATACAAGGTTTTTGGAAATTTTGCATTTCAAGGATAATATAAAAGGAGAAAGGAGCCTCCTTCATACGCCAATATTAGAGTATAAATCAGACTATAGAATTATTCATCATAAATCAGCTGACAAGTGATTACACAGATGTGTGGAGAAGCCAGTCTATTGCTGTTTTTTTTCCATAAGGTCTATAGTTTCAATCAGGTACTTGTGGATGAGAATACTGCGTGAGGTCTACTGTTCACAGAACTACCAGTAGTTGATGGTTAAGGAATGTGAGACATACAAAGTAACTTAAAATTCTCGATTTGTTGGATTGATTTGATTGAATCCTATCTTTGTAAAGAAGTCGATTACCCATAATCAAGAAAAATTTTGAGTAAATCCAGCAAATTGAGAATTATAACCTCTTTTCGATTTCGCAGAGGTCTACTGTTCACAGAACTACTAGTAATTAGAGAGAAAAACTAGAACACTTTTGTGTTTTTTTTCTTTCTTAATTGAACATGACTATAGTGAGGTCAACGTTCTAATGGCAGTGGAGAAATATGAGAGAACAACGTAGCCGATCCTCTGTCTTGACGATGTCTTCTATAGACGGTAGCTGATACAAGCTTTTTGATGTAATATTAACTGTTCATTCTCGTTTAAAATAACCAATCATATTTTATTAGGCAAGAAAATTTATTCACAATAATGAATTCTCATAATAAGAATGAAATATTTCGTTTATTATTATCAATTCTATATTGTTAAAAGACGATCTGACAAAAGAGCAAAGTGAGAATGAGATAGCGCTATTCCCTTTGTTGAATGATAGACATAGATAGCAATATGGTTCCTAATCAAACACTGCAATAATTATAACATGGACCTCAATATAGAGGTTCAGAGAATGCAGGAGACAAGTGCCCAAAATTACACGACTTAAAGTACAAGGAGCTATATGAACATCGAGAGAATCTTATTAATACCAAAGAAAAATGATATTGAGAAAAATTATTCATTCAATTGAAGGAAAATGATAAAAAGGAAAATAATTATTCCATTTGTGTTTATAGCATCCAATTCTATTCGGAACCATATCCAAGCTGTGAACTCTATCAAATTCATTCCAGTTCTAGATGCTGTAAAAGTACATCGAAAGTTAATCCCAGTCACTAGACGTCAAGTTTTGATTTATTTCCGCGATTCAAAGCGAAAAAAGTGGAAAAGGAGAAGTACTAGTAGTAGTAGGAAAAGAAGAAGAAGAAGAGAAAGATAAGAAGAAGAAATAAATAGGAGAAAAGAAGAAAGAAGAAGAGACATAAAAGAAGAAAAGAGAAGAAGAGAAGAAGAAGAGAGAATAAGAAGAAGAAGAAGAAGGAGAAGAGAAGAGAATAATATAGAAGAAGAAGAAGAAAAGAAAGAAGAAGAAGAAGAAGAAGAAAAGAAGAAGCTATTCATAGAAGGAAATTGAGTGAAGTACACAGTCTACAGGAGTGGTTTGGAATTACAATACAACGTTGAATGTGAAAAGTTGAAGAAATTGTCAGCAGACAAGTAAATTAGACTGAGTTTTCTCTGGAAACGAATAAATTTTCCGAGGAAAATTGTCACCTCTCAGACACTACTTACAGTACTCTCTTCCCACTTCTTCCCTCTCACTAACTCTGTCCTCTTTCAATTGTATTTTCAACTCTTTCTATTCTTCTCCACCTTTTTGAAGATTTCTTCTCATTCCACCCTCATATTTTTTGTTTTCTCTCCTCTACACCCTTATCTACTTCTCTTTCACAACTACAATCTCTCTCCTTCTGCTCTTTCCTGTTCTCACCCCCATCTTTTTCTCTTCAGCTCTGTCCTCTTGTCTCTCTCCCACTCTTTCAACCTTCTCATTTTCTTCTCATCACCCCATTCCCTTTCTTCCCATTTCAGTTTCATATTCTTGTATCTTCTATCCTCTACACCGTCATCCACTTCTCTTTCTCAATCATATCTCTCTCTTCTGTTCTGTCCTACTCTACTTCTTCTCTCTCACTATCTCTCTCTCTCTCTCTCTCTCTAACACCCTCTCCGTTTTCTTTTCATCTCCCTATTTTTGCTCTCTCGGAAATGAAAATTCCTCAGAATTGTCTCCTAACTTGGAGGGACTTGATGGCTGTCTCACTTTATTTCTGTAGACTTCTACCCTGGTTTTGTTCCCGTATAATAATTTATTATCTTCCGTGACGTCACGTTTATCGCAATCCTACCTTTTTTCAGTGAAATTACTCTCTATTATGAAGGTTTAACTCATTTTAAAGGAAAGTAAGTCGGGATTCTCGATTATGAAGATTAAACTTCTTTCAAGGAAAGTAAATCTAGGATTCTTCAATTGTAATCCATGGTTAACAAGTGTGAGACATTCAAAAGAGTTTATAATTCACAAGGACGGATTTTTTCTGTCCTTGTAAATTCTATGAGATTTAATGGTATGTTTATGATTTAATGGTATTTAATGATTCTGAATTTGTTAGATTCACTCAATTTTGTTCTTGATCAATGGCATTCGGCTTTTTTCCAAGGATATGATTCATTGAATTGAATCTAAAGCTGCGTGCAGATATACGCACCTCCAACCCGCTCCGCGCACGCTCCGCCACCGCTCTGTACACGCACCGATCATGAACGTTACGGGAGATGTTAGTTCTTCTCGCGTTCCACTCTTGCTCCCTGGTCGATCATCAATCGCTCTGCTCGAGTGACGTTCGGTTGCGGAGCAGAGCGAAATCTGTACGCACCTTAACAAGTTGAGAATTTTAAACTATTTTGTATGTCTCACATTTGTTAACCATCAACTACAATGAAAGAATTCTATATTTATATCTCCATTGATCAATACAACAAGTACATCATCAAAATGATAGGGAGAGAAAAAATAAGGTAACCTTGTGCTATTCCTCTCCCAAATTCAGATAAGGTTACACTAACTCTCTCTCTCCTGCTCTGTCCTTCTCTACCCATCTTTCGCTCTCCAGCTCTGTCCTTCGTGTGCTCCTCCACTCTTGTTTTCTTCTCATTTTCTTTCCATCTCCCTATTTTTTCTCTCTTGTAATGAAATTCCTTAGAATTTATAGTCCGGAAGAGGTTAAATCTTGTAGTTGTTCACTTCACAAAATTTTTAGTCCTTAATTATTCTCACAAAGTGGATTTTCAAATTAAGATGCTTCAAACATATAGAAATATTTCACATTATTATCGCTAAAATAGGTAATATTCACATATTAAAGAAATAATTTTGTAGGACCAAAAAACAATCTCAATATTCTAAAAGCACGATTATACTTTCAACTCTAAATGCCGGTTGCACAAAAGCACTATGAAATGAAATTAATTTCATTTCATTTCATAGTTTAACCGGCTTTTGTGCAACCGGCATTTAGAGTTGAAGCATTCAAGTTATCTCATGGAAGCCAAGCAGCTTTCAACATTTCAACAGCAACATGTCTGAGATACAAGCTGCAATGTCCTGATTTTAACTGTTACATGTGTGAGATACAAGCTGCAATGTCTTGATTTTAACTGTAACATGTGTGAGATACAAGCTGCAATGTCTTGATTTTAACTGTAACAAGTGTAAAATACAAGCTGCAATGTCTTGATTTTAACTGTAACAAGTGTAAGATACAAGCTGCAATGTCTTGATTTTAACTGTAACATGTGTAAGATACAAGCTGCAATGTCTTGATTTTAACTGCAACATGTGTGAGATACAAGCTGCGATGTCATGATTTCAACAGCAACATGTGTGAGATACAAGCTGCAATGTCTTGATTTTAACTGTAACAAGTGTGCGATACAAGCTGCAATGTTTTGATTTCAACAGCAACATGTGTGAGATACAATCTGCAATGTCTTGATTTTAACTGCAACATGTGTGAGATACAAGCTGCGATGTCATGATTTCAACAGCAACATGTGTGAGATACAAGCTGCAATCTTGATTTTAACTGTACCAAGTGTGCGATACAGCTGCAATGTATTGATTTCAACAGCAACATGTGTGAGATACAATCTGCAATGTCTTGATTTTAACTGCAACATGTGTGAGATACAAGCTGCGATGTCATGATTTCAACAGCAACATGTGTGAGATACAAGCTGCAATGTCTTGATTTCAACAGCAACATGTGTGAGATACAAGCTGCAATGTCTTGATTTCAACAGCAACATGTGTGAGATACAAGCTGCGATGTCATGATTTCAACAGCAACATGTGTGAGATACAAGCTGCAATGTCTTGATTTTAACTGTAACAAGTGTGCGATACAAGCTGCAATGTTTCGATTTTCTGCTCAAATTGGAAACTGATGTCCAACAGTGGTCTGTCAATACTGGATGAAACTATGTTCTGTATGAAGGATGGAAATAACAATTTCTCAAACATTGCATTCTGGTGATGATATATTCATCCTCAAAAATGTTGTTAGATTTGATCAACATCCTCAATCTATCAGCGGAATTTGGGAAGCGTTCCACCAATTCATGAGTACTAGTGAGTGATAATACTTATAATGATATTTTCCAATGTTATATAGAGAAATATGAGGGTTTGTATCCCTCAAAACACATTTGAATCCCTCAAGTTGTATCCCTTAAACAATTGAATCTCAGCTATCTCACCAAAAGTGAAGAAAATGAAGGGTATTTTTAACTTGATCTCACCTACCAATCTCGATTAAATCTGTATGAAAGGTCTAACAGCATCAGCACAATATTTCTACAAGACAACAATCCATTTTTTCGAGCATAATTGGTTGAGTTCAAAGCCACTGATCAATTCCATCGGGTTTTTTTTACGTTCAGTAAAAACCTGATCACAGATTATGATCACAGGTGAAACACAGATTGGAAAGTCGGCTAGTATCTTGACGCCATAATCCGCCATCTTGAAAGAAAGTGTAGCATTGTATACAGCAGTAGTTTAATTTCTAACAAGATGATTGCAGTCATGAGTCGTAGTCTTGGTACACTAAAAATTGGTTAGATTGATACCTTCCATTGTGTGTGTATTCTGTGGCTGAACAGTTGCGCATGAGTCGTGACTGACAGATGTTTCCCTTGTTGATCATATTTTGTGAACAAAACTAGAACTTAACCTCATTGTAATCAATTAAAATGGAAAACCATCAGGTGATTGGAGTAGTTTTTGCTGCTTTGTAAAATATTATAAATGTTATTGAATTTATGTATCATGCATTTCTCTGCTCCCAAATACATTAAATGGGTCCATCATTTGTAACACCCCTCATATTCAGCCATGTATGTTACCTACAGCTACTCTATTCACGTTCTTTTCCATCGGTGGAAAAGTACGATTACTGATCAGTGAACGAACTGGATGTGACGTATTTTTTGTTTTATCAGTTAGACCAAAGACCTCGAAGAGGTATAACGCACAATACCTATGCTTCCTAATGCTAGCTCTCACCTTGAAATTGGAGGTTCCATTCGGTATTTTAGAACGAGATATTAATAATATATATTTTTTGTAATATTATAGATCACAAAAATCTTCAAGATCTTTAGTATGTGATAATCTCCCAGGCTGTCCCTTCTTTCACTCTTCTTCTGTTTTGTTGTTATTGTTGTTGTCATTTTGTGTTTCTTCTTCTTTTTTTCTCCTTCTTCTTCTACTTCTCCTTCTTTCCATTCCTTCTTCTGGTTGTTGTTGTCATTGTTGTTGTTCTTCTCCATCTTCTTCTCCTTCTTCTTCTCCTTCTTCTTCTACTTCTCCTTCTTTCACTCCTTCTTCTGGTTGTTGTTGTTCTTCTCCTTCTCCTTTTCCCTATTTCTCTCTCCTCTTCTTCCCTCTACTCCTTGTCATCTTTTCACTTGCTCTACCTTCTTTTCTTTCTTTCATTTTTTATCCTCCTCATGTACACCACCTCCATCCTTATTCATCTTTGTTCTCTCTCTCTCTGTCCTTTTTCCTTCATTCCTCTCTCTCTCTCTCTCTTCCATTCCTCTCTCATCTTTCTCTTCCATCTCTCTCCTCAATACTTAATTCTCATATTCTTCTCTCCTCCTCTTTTTCTCCTCTCATCCTTCTTTCTTCTCTTTGCTTGTCGTTTCCATCATCTTCTTCTCCTATTCCTAGATCTTCATTATTCTCATTTCTCATTGTCTCCTTCTCAATCTAGTTCTACTTCACCCTCTCATTCTTTTCTCTCCTCATGTCTTCCCTCCTTCTTCTCTTATTATATCTCCTTCTCCTCTTTTTCTCCATCTTTCCCCTTCCTCCTTCTCCAATTCTTCTTCTACTTTTCCCCCTACCCACCTCCTCACACATCTATCTTCCTTTCTTATCCTCCTCATTCTTCCACTAGTTTATCCTCACTACCAAAAACTCATTTCTCCATCCTTTTTTCTCTCATCATCTATCCTTCTCTTTCTTTCTCTCTCTCCATCTCCTTTTTCCATCCAATTTTCTTCTTCTTCTCCCCTTCGTTCTTCTTTTAAATTTTCTTTTTCATCTTCTTTTTACTCCTCTTCTTCTTCCACTCATTCATCTCCTCTTCTTTCCCCTTTCTGCTTGTTGTTTCAATTCATCCTTATCCACCTCTTCTCTTTCCCTGTCACACATTCCTTCATCCCTCTCTCTTCATCCCCTAAATCGTCTGATCCCAGGCCAAAGCAGTCATCGTCCATTCATTGGTTGGATCAAGCAGTCGTTTGACTCTTTTACCTTTGAATACTTCACGGGAACAGAGCTCTATCCCCTATTCCTTATATTCCCTATCCCTTATCCCTATTCCCTGAATTCCCTTGGGATTTGTCAAATCTCAATAATGTCTGGAGTCCTATTGCATGCGTCTTTTGCAATTTTCTCGGGAATAAAGTCACCGTGAACCGTTTCCAACATGAAAGGCTGCATCTGATAACGGGCGTTTTATTTTGCATGAAGTCTATCTAAAGGTGCGTACAGATATACGCGCCGCGAACATGTGCAATTCACTTTTAATCAGCTGATGCCAAGCTTTTCATATCTATATCTTATACCGTTTCTGTAAAAATACAGATATAGTCGACTGATTGGAAGTGAATTACTCATGTTCGCGGCGCGTATATCTGTACGCACCTTAATACATGTATGCTTTGATCGATCCATGAAAAATTCATCTACTGTTGGGGATTATCAGTATCGATTCAAAGGATATTGATCATTTATGAGTTGATAAGTATATTAGTTGATAAGTGTTATTTTGTAAATTTCTAGTGAATTGGTAAATAAAATAAATTTCTAGTGAATTTATGAACAATGAAGTTGGATGGATATATTTTTCGTGGAGTGTATCAATACATGAATCCATTCGATTGATCATTGGTAACTGTATTCATTTTTGCCGAAATGATCACCATTTTCCACAGGCTTTGCCTTTGTGGAGAGTTTTCATGAAGTTCTTTAAATATAATGTTGTATTTTCTGGAGCTACGATATAATAGCAAACTATTTGTTATGATTAATTTTTTAGTTCAACTGTAAGTTTTATTTATGATTGTTTGGTTGCAGAAGATGTAACGTTGTTGTATAATA